>NC_135862.1:27422569-27612510 GCF_031162955.1 Sander vitreus
CAAAAGTAACATCTACGAAAGCTACGCAAAGTGTAGCTCGACATTTCGTTGGTACAGTCCGGAAATGCACAATGAAAATATGAGATATGAGATGACACAAAGCTACGCTGTCTGTACTTTAAAAAAACAAACTCCCCAGGATCTTCTCTCTCCTCACTCGCGTTTAACACTATACATCCATGGTTCCACACCGCTGTCCTCCGGCTAGTCACCTTGCAATTTTTCAGAATGAGACTTCACCATCTTTCTAAAATATAGTCAGACACCTATAGTACCAACATCTGAGCCGGTCTGTGGCAAAAACAACCACTTTTAGTAGACCGGAAATTAATGGTGCGCATTTGCCCTATAGGATTACATTATAGCCTGTTTTCGCGGCTGCCGGTTACAGTGTTCTCGGTAATTAAAGGTAATTATGCAATGAATTTTGTCACCCTGCATTGGTATCATGAAGAGGAGATTTTAGATGAACAACTCTTGCATCTTTTAATTCAGAAAATGAAAATGTTTAACTGTATTTATTTTTTATTTTGATTATTTACACTTGTTCTTTCTTACTTTTCCAGCTGTTTTATTTTCTTCTCTCTACTCTTGTTTGTCATTCATAAGTGCCTTTGTTTAAACACCGTCAGCTCCCAATACTTAAAATCGTGATACATGTGCTCCACAGTTGTCTTAACGTTCCAGATTTCCTTTGCATGTGTGGAGGGACATTAAAAATATTGACCAAAGCTCTGTTGTATTCACACTGTAAAACATATAAAGGCTTTACTCAGCAGCCGCTCGCTTTCTTGTGTTTTATTAAGGTACATCAACATTATACAATCACTCTGCTTTTTGTGGTTTAATCTTAATCTTTTTAATATTAGATACATTAAATTTCTTTCCTTTCTGCAAGATAAATGAAAATTGACTGAATATATTAAATGTATGTTGTGTTCTACTTTCAAGGCAATTTCAGTTTAACAACAAATGCAGTAATTTTCTGTGGTTTAAGCTGCCAACATGTTCTCTATAGTGCCGTTTTCATCTGGAAAGAAAATCCGATCTGAGGAATCCGATCACAAGTGACCAGCTCTAAGTACAAGTGGGAATGCACCCAGGACGCATTGAGAACCAACCACTCTGCATTCTGAGGTGGTTTGGGCCACATTCTAATAGGTGTGTGTACCATGTCCTGGGCCACTTTGAGGACCGCCTTCGCAACTGTGAGCGGAACTACTACTCATTCAAAGTATGTCTCACCACTGAGAGTGAATTGTGTAAACGGAAATTAGGTACGTGTTTATTTGCATATAGAGCGGGGAAGTGAGATCTGATCACAAGTGGTCACTCAAGGCGCATTTAGAGACATTCTACTGGTGTAAACCCATACTTAGAGCTTAGCTTAGAACTTTTCTAACAGTCAAATTAGCTAATTTGAGATAGACTGTTAGAAAAGTTGTGTAAATGTAAAAAGCTGACCCATATATAGACCGAAATAGATCGGACAGTTACCAAATGGATGAAAAGTTAAATTTTCCTCCACGCACATATACAATAGCTTTTGAAAATAAAGTAGGGGAAATGGTTGTGTATACTATATGCATTTGTGTTGATCTATTAAATAGACTCTCTGTGTGTGTGGGTAATTCTTTTGGACTGTAACATATTTCAAGGTAAGAGCATTGTATAGAGTATAATTTAATTTTCAATCAGTTTGTGAGAAAGGGCTCATGTAAAGCCTTTGCTGCAGTGTGCCTTAATGGAGCATTACATTTCACCTTCAAGAAGCTCTTAAAACCTTCGCATTTTGGTATGTGAAGACAGAAAAAAGCTATAGGCGTATTGTATAACAGATCGTAACAAGTAACAGTATCTGGTGATGATTGCCCTCTCAGATGCTCTCATGTCAGTTGCAACAGATCCTGCGGGATCTGAAACCATATTATAGTAATTTCCCCTCTACTCTCTCGCCCAGGGAACAATTCGGCTGATCTAGTTCTAGTTAGTATTACCTTGTTACAATATTGTTATTGCATTATTGTTGTTACATTGTAGCTCTGTGCATGGGTCACATGGGGACTATCTTATCTATTAAAAGAGTTAGAGAGTAAATTCACCATGCACTAAACATACTAAAAATAATAAGTTATTGTGTTAAGACTGATCACACCTAATGATGTTTTATTGTGCAAAGCATGGTGAAAAGCTTTGTTTTGTTGAATGTTTATGTTTCATTTGTTTTTTTATTTATCCATCCTTCCCTTGTAAAGTTTTAATCCTTAAATAGTTGTAGTAAAGCTTGATACACGTATTGTGAAAGTTTGACTTTAGCCCCTTTTTAGTCAAGGGGTGCCAGCCTGGTGACATCTAAGATAGTCTTAGTTAGGTAACGTTTTATGTCAGTTGTATTTTGTGAGGATATAAAATCAAACCACACAAGCATGCACATGTTAAAATATACACCCTATACACATTGAATGACTGTAAAGTTTACACCCAGCAAAAAACACAAAAACACAATTCAAGGGTAAAATCAAATGTTCATATATTTAACACAAAAATAATCAAAACACTGAAATTACCGCTGAAAAAAAAACGTATTTACCAAAATCCCACAGTCTCAAAGTCCACAAAGCCGAAACATTTCACTTCGGGTTTTCTTAAAAATTAAGTTGTCCGTGGAGAAAACCAAAACTCAGTTCAGTTTGTTGTAACCACAACGTGTAGGTTAGTTAAAAGAAAACTTAAGGAAAAATAAAGAGTTGGTGCACTTAAAGAGTCAGTCAGAGTCTGTCAGGTAGTCTGTACAGTCAGTCCGTGAATCCAGTTCAGGTTTTTGAGGGAGTTGTGGGTGGATGGCCGGTGTCTGTGAGCAGCTGAGGAGTGGTAGTGGAGTGATCCGGTAAACGTTTTGAAAGGGATTAAAACGTAGCTCCGCCGATCCTCTGTACTGCCCCGTCAGGTTCTGAATGACTTATGAAGTGTTTTAAAACTGGCGCGAACTGGGGACAAATTGATGCGTCAGTCTGAAAAGGGGCGGTTCCGCAGGATTAGAACAGCTGGTGCAAACTGGTGATATTTTCCAGGTTGTCACACTCCTTCCCCCCTGAGAGAAGCAGGAACTTTTCCCCCCTCTTCCTTTACAAATTCAGTGTCCTAACCTTTTACTGTGTAGGGAAACCAGGGAAGTCCTCCTCCTCACTTTCCTCTTCAAAGATGTCCAGGATCCGTTTATGCTGCTGTGTATCCATCTGTTCAGCAGTAGGATAACATGGCTTCATTTGAGCCACATTAATAACACAAAGCTCTTTACCAGTGTCTTCAAGAACCAACTCAAAGTTCAGAGGACCAACTTTTCTGGTCACACGATAAGGACCTTTTCACCGTGGTGCAAGTTTGGCCGAAAACAACTTTTCCATTTTGGAATAAGGGTGAGATTTCAAACAGACTCTGTCCTTCTCCACGAAAGTTTGCTCTCTAATGTATTGCTCATAATTGGTTTTCTGACGTCTCTTCGCCTTCTGTAGGTTTTTCAATACAAAATGTTTCATATCACATATTTGGGCCATTTTGTGGTAGGATGGTTCATCTGGCGTACAGAACTTGGGGTTCAGCTCTGAATCCATTGGCCCTTTAAACGTACTATATGTAACTTTCTGCCGCTAGGGGTCTCTCAACCAAAACAATGGATGGTAAACAGAGACGTTTGATGACGTTGGGAAGTTGTGTGGAATTATGGGAGTTTTTATTGCTAAACACTATCGTTGATTAGAATGCATCTGTTCATGGACGAGTTTACCCATTCGAGTTTATTCACGTTACATTTAGTAACATTTATTCATGTCATGCTAATAAAATAGCTGCAGTTTCCCCAACATAATTACGTTTTTCTTGATTCAATGTATTGGCAGCTAGCTGACCAGTTAGCTAGTTGGCTAACGTTAGCAGGTTTTAGCTGCTGGCTAATGATAAGCCAGCAGCTAAAACCACACTATCACAGTGTATTTCACATGCCAATGTCACCTTTTGGATTTTACCGGGCGGACGGGGTTTGTTGTAACGCTAGTTAGCTAGCTAGCTACTCAACGAGGCTGAGAGACTGGTGTGGGTGGGGATTGCAGGGGGACTCTCTGCGACGGCGACGATGTTGGATTGCTGTTGTCAGCAGCATGAGAACATCTCCCAGCTCCCAGATCTCCCCCTTTACTTTTCTATACTCTTAACTATTTGTTTTGTTGCTTAACCCACCTTTTGTCAGGTTAATTTAGCTAGCTAACTGTAAAGACAGCTAAACGCGAAGGGGGGAGAAATTCGGTAGGGAGGAGATTTACAGTATGAACACCAGTAGCTAATATTATGGATGGCCAATGTTGTGACTAGGATGCCTGGGTCTGCTATTCTCTGTTTCCCAACGCTTCATTAAACTGCCGTTAGCGTCGTAGGCACAAGGCACCGGCTGGGGCTAACGGTAACTAGCTATTGCTACATGTCCTGGCTGTGTTGTCAGCTATCATCCCGAATGAAGTCTTTTTGTGCCGGGGGAGTGAGGCAGGTAGAGCAGGATGTGCTAGCTGGCTAAATTAGCATTAGATTAATCGTCTATCTATACTGCTAACGTTAACGTTACTAGTGAACTTATTTGTGGGTTAGCGCAGTGCTGCTTTTATCCATGATCAAAACAATCATACTACTAATAACTTTATCCACCAAGCATCAGCTAGTATTAATGTTAGCTACTTGTCAACCAGCACATACATAGTAACATTAAACTGGATTAATATTGGTATCAATAAATAAGGTTTCTGCTGTATTACTGTGTTGCAAAGTGGCATGTAATTAATCACAAAATGATGCCTTTTGCAGAAATAGCAGTGTTACAAGTATTTTTTTCTGTGACATTGTATGATTTACAATTACTCTCGAACGTAGCACCTGGGTGCCCGTATTTTGACGGAAGTTACGAGTAACTAGAGGGTGAAAGGTTATATGACGCCACTGATGGGTGACTAAATGAAACGTGACTTGTCTGAAAATAAAATAACAGATTTCTCTGGGTTTACCATTTGGAGGAAACATTTGGGATAGTGTAACTACACAACTGAAAAAAATATATAACATAGGTATGGTCGTTTTTAGACATTTTAATGCAGAAAAGTTACATATTGTACCTTTTAAGTGTCCGACTAACATTGAGTTCTGCCGGGGTCACTCCTATGGACTAGACAGCTATAGACAGCTGTGTTGAAGGCAAAGCGGAACTCTAGTAAGTAATTATCCCACGTTTTGTGTTGACCCTCCACGTATGATGCAGTCATGGCCTTCAAGTTTCTGTTAACTCTTTCTGTGAGGTTGGTCTGAGGAGGGGAAGGTGTAGATTTTCTTTTGCGTCAATTTTTTTGCAGGTTTCTCCAAATACAGATGAGATGAATTGGGAGCCCTGGTCCAAAAGAATGTAATCTGGCACTCCCCAACGAGTGAGTATCTCTTTGTTTAGTACTTGGGAAACTGATACTGCCGTGGCCCGACGTAGAGGAAACAACTCTATCCAGCGTGAGTAGTAATCTACAAAGACGAGTAAGTAGATGTTGCCAGCTGAACTCCTGCACTGGACATTTTTACGTCCAAACTCATTTTGGGCCAGTATGCCAGGGCTTCTAGTCTTTTATATGTTTGGTATTTCCCTAAGTGGCCTGCAAATGGGTGGTCATGAAAGAGATGGAGCAGCTGCTTGCGAAGAGGTGTGGGAATGTAGCAGGGCCGGATAGGGACTCATTTTCAGCCCTGTAGTTTCATGTCTTAGACCAGCCCACTTTAGTTCACGACTGACTATATTAAAATAATGTAATTAGAACCTCAGAATATAAGTCTGCAATAGGTTCTCTACAGCCTTGTAATTCATTGTATTTTTGAAAAATATCATTATTTCCAATTCAGTGCAAAAACAGTAGCCTAAGTTTTGCTTCACAGTGAAGATTTATTAGAACAGTAAATAACAAGACAGTATCAGAATCTATTTTCTTTAAGAATTAGTATTCATAAATATCCAAACATTGAAATGAAGAAAAAAATCTAACAAAAACAAATGTATAAAACAAAATAAAAAATAAAGATTAAAATAAAATGAAAATTTCCAAATGGCAAAATATGCAGGCTTAATTCATATTACTTTTATCCTATTCCCTTTCAATCGTGGGCTTTGTATATTCACTATCGTTTGATTAACAACATAATGGGTCACTAGTAACACTTGGGCATAGAAAGTTGTTATATTGTAACTAATGTGATCACTGCAAAAAAAAAATGCTTTTCTTAGTATTTCTGTCTCGTTTCCAGTCCAAGTATCTATAAAAAAATCTTACATCAAGATGCATTTACTAAACAAGTATGAAAAAACTTTTTTTTGCTTAAAACAAGCTACATTATCTGCCAATGGGGTAAGAAAAATAATTGTTTTAGATCTAGCTTGTTTTAAGCAACAACAAAAAAACAAAATCACTTAATTTTTTTTTTTTTAAGACATAATTTCTTATGCCATTTCACTTGTCTAGTAAATGTATCTTGAATTAAGAATATTTAGATATTTGAACTGGAAACAAGTAAGATACTAAGTAAGAAAAGCATTTTTTTCAGTGATAATGTTTTCACACACTATGGTACAACAGCAGCTTACCTGTGTCTTTTACAGTGAGAGCATTAGTCTCTTCACAACTGGGTCCTGGCTCTGTCTCTGACACTAAATTAAATTTTTTACATTTATTTCTCACCACAAATATCCCCTTTTTACAAAGCTTTCAAATCAAGCGAAGTCAGTTTCATTAATGTATGTATTGCTGAATCATCAGGTATCATTAATTATCTCAGGGCATTTTTCATTGAGCAGGGCTCTTCATTACTATTAGTTCTTCTGAATGACAATCCTACCTGCCCATTCTGGTGTGTTGGGCTCATGAGTGGAGCTTGGTAACTTTACTGGGCCTTGCTCTTCACTGTTAGCAGCAAACCGGACTAGAGACGGCTGCTGCTGAAAAGAGCTACAAGAAAAAGTTTGATACATTAACGGTGGTTTGCAGACAACGTTGTTTTGCATGGTCGCTAGCATCTTGCACTGCTCCTAACTACCTTAACGTTAGCTTACTTACCGGCATTGTCGTCTTCATTTGTTTTTTTGAGGAAAAATGTGCTCAGCTTAGAACATTTGGCCGCGTCAGTTTCCAAAGCCTTCTTCTTTTTTATTCTGGCCTTTTCAGCGCTGCCTTTGCGCTTCCTGTTATCCATTTTTATCTGACTTTTTTTATTTTGAGCAACTTGCAAGGTGCCGTGTCGGGGGCGGGGCCAGGGAGTCAAAAGATAATTACATCAGCATTAACCTGCAGGCTGCACTCTGCGAGAAAATATTAAATAAAAAAGAGTGGGACTGCGGTAAAATAATAAATAAAAAGAGTGGGGCTGCTGTGAGTGCAGGCACCCTAGGGACAGCATCCATATTTCAACCCAGTGCCATGACAACAACAGCCCTCGCGGTCAAAAAAACCTTCTTATATACTGTCTATGAAAAAAACAGACCGGCCCACCGGGAATTTTCCCGGTGCTCCCGATTAGCCAATCCGGGCCTGGAATGTAGACTTTATACAGAGTTTTTTTTATGAGGAAGGTGTAAAACCCTGTACACTTTGTCCTCCAATATCGTGAATCGGGTGGCAGCATTGATATACTGTTCCCCGGAGTCAAGTATGGTCTCATACAATTTCAGAAGCTCTGCGTCATCCTGCTGAGCCTTCCATATGACTTCATCTGAGATCTGGAGATCCTCCGACATTTCTTTTTTGGCTTGTTGGACTGTGGCACAAGTGTGAAACTGTCAGTCTGCATTATCAACAGCAGCTCTAGACAGGGTGTCAGGAACAGTATTGTATTTCCCTTTACAATACTCAATTGTGAATAAGAACTCCTGCCACCGTAGTGCCCACCGAATCAGACCAGACCTAGGAGTTTAGAAAACCCAATCCCAGAAACAAATTATCTGTGACTACCGTAAATGTTCTTCCTTCCAAGTAGTAGCACATTTTCTCCAATGCCCAAGTCACTGCTAAACATTCCTGTCCCGTCGTGGAATAGTTCCTCTCCCCTGGATTTAAGGTGCGGCCGGCAAAACCAATGACTTTCTCACTTCCCAATCCCATTTGCTGGGCCAACATCGCTAGCATCTGTCTAGACAACGAAGGGTAAGGTGAAATCAGGGTGGCCAAGAATTGGTGGTGAGGCAAGATGCTGTTTCAGCATTTCAAAAGCTGCTTGGCAAGTAAATTTCCAGATGTATTTGGAACCTTTTTTTTTCAAAGCGTTGAGTGGGTCTGCTATCTGTGAAAAGTTGGGTACAAAGCGATGGTACCAGCCAGCCATTCCCAGGAATCTCTGTAGCTCTTTGATATTCCTTGGTGAGGGAAATGCTTGTACAGCTTTAGTCTTTTCCTCATCTACTTTATGCCAGCCACCGAAATCACATGACCAAGTAGTAGAAACCACAATGATCCAAAGTAGTTAAATGATGCAGCCGGACAGATCCTTTTAAGAGGATGGAGGAATGAAGGGGATGCCGTCAATTCAAGAGTGGGCTTGTGAGATGGCTAGGGTGGCGGTGTTTGAAAAGATGTCATACAAATGCTTTTCCAGATTGGATATCTACACCAGAAAATGGGAAAGGTAGTTGAGCTTTCTGGAGGGCTCCTAGGAAGCTTTGTACTGGGGAGAGACGTATGATGGGCTTATGGTGTTTTTATTTATACATATGTTCATTTGGTTTATAGTTTGTCTATTTTGTTACTATTCTGTTGTATGGTTTTGATTATTGTGGTTACTGTGTCATCTTTAATTTTTTTCTGGGTGGGTTGTGATGATGAAGACATATGTTCATGTTGCAAATGTTTTGTGTGTAAAATAAAAATAAAAATTGTTAATTACGATGCTTTTGGGTGCAGCAAAGCGGAAAAAAAAGAAAAATCTAAAAGAAAATGTTTCTCTCAGGCCCTTGAAAAGCCACAAGCCAGTCTCTATTACCAGCCGCAGCCAGACACTCAGCTGCGGACTCCGCAAGTCACGGAGGAAGGCTGGGGTTTCACCAAATGAAGACCCAGCGCAGGTGATTTTGGCCCTAATGTTATAACAGTAGTAGCTGGCCGCAACTTTAACACATGATGCCAAGGATTCATGTATGGTGTCAGCAACACAACAACACCATATGGGAGAACGTGATCTAAATGTTTTTTACATAACCTCTGGATCCAGACAGAGGGTTTGTAAGCTTTTCACCTAACCCTGCAGAGTGGAATGCCAATGATATAATGTGTGAGTACTTTGCATCAAACCAGCCCTGTCAAAACGTTTTTTTCTGCTTTACAAAGGAAATATGTAGACATAACCGTAGCTTAAGGAACACTTCCTTTGGAAAAAGCTAAATGGAGAAATACTGTTAAGGTAAGGGTTAATATACTCGCAGTCTACTGGCTCTATTTCTTTCTGCCCGTGGATTACCCTTCCTTGGCGACGATGACCTGCTGAAGTCGCCCCACAATGGGAACTTTTTGGGCTGTTTGAAGTTAATTAGCCGCTTTGATCCACTTTTATCAGAACATTTAGCAAAATATGGAAACAAGGGCAGGGGAAATCCCAATTACCTTTCCTTCACCTTTTGCAATTAGTTCATTTATTAGATGACTGAAAAGGTCCTGTGTGCCATTGTAACAGAAGTTAAAGATGGCAAATATTTCTCCGTCATCGGGGACTCAACACCATTGATCAGCTCACTTTTATAATTTGCTGTCCAGAAGAAGAGTTGAGAGCCTGTTGAGGCTTTTAAAATGCATACCACTACATAGTCATGGCGCAGAACACATGAAGACAACACTCAAATGTAATGTACGTTTGATGGATTGTTGCAGGTAAGGCTATGACAATGCTAGCATATGGCAGGGAAATATTCTGGATTTCAAGCTAGAATAAGAAATAAAAATCCTCGTACCTTGCACTGCACATTCTCTTGACTACGTTGGTTAAGTGGTCATGTGTAGCTGAATGTTGCCTGAAAGCAAAGTCATATTGTGGCTTAATTGAAAGTCTATACAACTTTTTCTCAGCTTCGACATGGCGGTGGGAGATTTGAACAAGCAACCTTACAAAGTATGGGCATGGTCTCTGTCGCTGAAGAGCCTTTCTGCCACACGGGTCTGCCAAAGGCTGACAAAACGGAGGCTCTGAGATTTGGCTACAAAGCTATTAAAAATGCGCTGAAGGAAATAAAAGCTGACAATGGAACCCCCTGGAGCTGCGCAATGTGAGGCTTGTCAATTATTAACAGTGATGGGCAATGTTGAAACTGCTGTTATGACCGTAGTGTGCGATGACCTTTCTTAAAGGGATGGTTCGGAGTAATTTCACCCTAGGGTCCTTTGCACCATGACATCATGACATGCACCAAACAGCCCCCCCCCCCATAAGCTTTTTTCCCTAGGTCGAACATTGGGCGAGTTAGCGCTATCAGCTGAATGGCTTAGTGCAGGCGCTAATGGAACCAAAGGTGTATCTCGTAAATTACCCCACTAATAATGCCCAGAATGGTTCCAAACTTCTACAGTAGTACAAATAGGTTCTGTACTCATAAAATGAGGCATTGGAAAGTTTGTAAGTACACCAGGAGTTTATTTAAATAGCACTTGCCTGGTGGCTTCTCCTCTCTGCTGCTACCGCTGCTAGAATTGGAGGGAGAGCTAGCTAGCTCTCCTATTCTCCTCCATTAGTTGTAGCTCCTCGTCTGTGTATTCAGGCTCGAATATGTATGGGCGACCTACTCATCGTCGCCTTCGATGCTAACCTCAAACTCTGCCATTTCGTTGATTCGCGAGATCAATTTAACCAACAAAACATTGCAGCAGGTGCAAAATGATATCTGCACCATCCCTATCCTGACAATTCACTTGTAATGTTTATACGAAAGGCAAAGGACGATTTTGAAGCCTATGAAGCTGAGGCCAAAAGTCTCACAGCAACTGATGGATACAAGGCAGATAGCCAAAGAAGTCGAATAAAGAAAGTACCATTCGGTGAGATTGCAGAAGGTCCAGATGTGCAACGTTCGGGACGCAACACCTTCATTATTGACACGCATTATGTCATATGTGACTGTTTGTCACAGGAATTGCAAAGACGTAAGGTTTCATTCAAAAATGTGGAGGAGAAATTTGGTTTCCTTATCAAAGCCAAATCAATGGAGAAAGGACAAATTCATGCAGCAACAGAAAATCAAAACAAGTATTAAAATCAAATCTACTGTGAATATAATGCAGAGATGTTCACAAGTCATTTGTTGCAAGTCCAAGTCAAGTCTCAAGTCTTTGAGCTCGAGTCCAAGTCAAGTCTCAAGTCTTTGAGGGGCAAGTTCAAGTCAAGTCTCAAGTCTCTGGCCATCGGATCTGTCCCTAACACTGTATTGTTAAATCTTATGAATTCAAAACATGTCCTTTAGCTACCATCCAGACAGTACAGTATCAAAATCAGTTGTAGGATAACTTTATGGGGTCTACTTAACATATCCCTCTAGACCTCGAACCTGGTGAAATATTAACCTAAGTCTGTCACATCATATGGATACAACTATAAAGATACAATTTGCATGTTCCCAGCATTAGCACAACACTTTGCGATGGTTAGCTTGTTACCTGTGATTATATATGCTAAATGTAATGTCTCTTTCACTCAAAAAAATGTCTAATATCGAAGTGGAAATCAAGAGAATAGTGGCAGCGCCACACCAGTTACAGAACAACATGCATCTCAGTGTCAGTCCAAATTACGCACACAGGAATAAGCAGTATGAACTCACTGATGTAATGCCATTTATTTTCTAAGTATTAGTAGGCTCAGTGAAACTGAGTCCAGCGCGAGGAAGATCCGACTCAGAGGAGGAGAGGTTAGTGAGGCCAGTGTCTCCACGGCAGGTGACCGTGCGCACGGATCCGCTGCGCCACGCATGGATGAAATAATGAAATAGTAAATAGGACTACAGCGACAGAATTATGTGCAGAATTAAGACAGTCAAGACGGCCCAGTGTTTGGTGGACCAGGTACACCTTGTTCACTTAATAGCCTACAAATCATCCACAGGATCAATTACGCATCACATGAGTTTGCCCACCCAACACAGCGTTTGTTCCTGGGGAGATGGATCCGTGCGTCCCGCCTCCTGTGCACCATGGATTTCTTAGCCTCAGCAACTACTAACTATAAGATACAATTTGCCTGTCCACAGCATTAGCACAACACTTTGCGATGGTTAGCTTGTTACCTGTGACGATATATGCTAAATGTAACGTCTCTTTTCACATTAGTGTATGAGTGACTGACCTATTTAGGTGCGTTTTGAGATGCCTGATGAAGTCCGACGTTGTTGATCTGGCATCATTTTTCTTGGTGCCACACACTTTGCATGTAGCTGTTAGATTACTGCCACTGTTTACGAAGTTATTGAAAGCAAAACTAATGAGAAAAGGCACAACTCCAGGAGGATTTGGTGTAGCCATCGGCAATGCATTTTTTGATATGTGAGTGCGCGCACATAGGCGCATGCGTTACGTTGCACATTATGGCAAAGGGCAGGGGACATACAGCTCGTCATACATTTTCCCGTATATGCGCCAATAAAAGAAAATAGAAATACATGAATACATTTTGATTTAAAAAGCAATAGTTGCATGAAAACAGGTTGTTGACGAGTCTCGAAGCTCGAATCCGAGTCAAGTCTGAAGTCTTTTGGGTCGCGTCGCAAGTCAAGTCTGAAGTCTTTTGGGTCGAGTCCGAGTCAAGTCTGAAGTCAGCTGTTTGTGCGACTTAAGTGCGACTTGAGTCCGAGTCTCAAACTCGAGTCCCCATCTCTGATATAATGCTATGCTTTCGACTATTATTAAATGAATTACAATTTGTATTTGAACAGTTAAATATAGCCTAAATCAGTAGTAGATGGAGGAGCAGGCTGCACCGGCTTGGAACTAGGAAACCGGGTGAGTTACCTGCTCACATCGTGGAGTGGAGGTTCTCATGCTGATCCGCCATGCCTCACATTTCCTGCCGCATGTAGGTGAGAAAATTCTCCTGAAGGGAAACTCGCTGTCCTTGGGTCCTTAGAGCTTGCTTCACAGGAACAGACAGATCATTTGTATATTGATTCAACATTGAATCAAACTGACTCTTTCAATATTAAAATAAATCATCTGTCGGATCGCCTTATAAGGGAGAGATGCACACCCCTACTGCCTTTCCGCCATGTGTGATTACTGCCCTATCCCTACGGTGCTGCACCGGTCACTAATTGTCTCCCCTGTCAGTCCTGTGCCAGTTGGTCTTGTACCATTTGTGTCAGCTTTCCAGCCTTTTTTCCTGTGCGTGTGTGCTTGTGAGTTTTATGACCCTGCTTCATACTTATAACATTCAAATGATCACAAAAAATAATATAATGTGAAGTAATTATTAAGGATAATATTAATTGTGTTTAGCATGCATCAAGTCGTGGGGCCTTTTGTATTTTTGTTAATCAAGCTTTTAATTATTATGTATATTAAATTGCCATAACATTAGTTACTATTCTTTTTTTTCTCTTGTCTCCATTTTCAGGAAATTTGGTGTATTTCCCCAGTCTTAGAGAGGTAGGATTAATAGAGAATTTACCCAAGTACATAGACATTCTCAACAATCTTGTGCTGGAGTGACAGGCGCTTTGAAGATTTCAGAGACAATGCAACAGCCTTTGAGCTATTTGGACTGTAAATAGACTGTATTTATATAGCGCTTTTCTAGATTACTCAAAGCGCTTTTACATAGTACAGAAAGATTCACCACTCACACACATTCATACACTGGTGGCCGAGGTTGCTATACAAGGTGCCACCTGCTAATCAGCGGCGCAGCATCGGGGGCAATTTGGGGTTTAGTGTCTTGCCCAAGAACAACTTGACATGGGACTGCAGGGCCAGGAATCAAACCACAGGTAGAACGCTAGATGACCGCTCTTACAGCCGCCCCTATTTGCTCACAACTCCAAAACAAGTTCAGAGCTCTTCCCTTACTATACTTTTACAGATGTGTTCCAGCAGACGGGTATGCCAAGATCCGCAAACATGTTCTGATGATGCTACTCCTCTTTGGAAGTACCTACGTTTGTGAGCGGGCTTTCAGTCTGATGAATCTAAACAAGTGTAAGATGAGAAACTCACTGACTCTCACCTCCAAGACATCCTTACTCCATCAGTAGAGTGCGGATCGGGCACATTTTTCTGTCTGAGCACGGCCCACATCCAACAGAGCAGTAACTGAACTGGACCCGAGCCCGACACAGTTAAAATCTCATTTTTTTCTCATACTAATGACACATGTAGGCTACATACATAGGTCCATAAAAGCCACGCTTAGTTTTTTCTGTGCAGGACCAATCAGTCGGGATTCCTGCGCTTTCATCCTTAGAGGAAGTTGTAATGGGCAGTTGCAGTGAGAGAGGTTTGATTTCATCAATGTGTAACTAGTTTGCATCTGGCTCTTGAGAGACATCAATGGTTGGACTTGAGACATGAAGGGCGGACTTGAAGGAGGACATTTCAGAATACAATTGGAAGAAAACTTGTGACGCATCTCAGAAAAAAACAGCAAACTCTAATTTAAAGCTACTCCAATATAATTGGCTGACGCAGACATACACAACTCCTGTTAAATTGAATAAATACAACAGTAATATACCTGACCTTTGTTTTTAATGCAATGAGACTAAAGAAACATTTATGCACTGTGTCTGGGAGTGTGACCAAATTAAAACATTCTGGATAGAGGTGATTCAATAAAACTATGTTCATCTTGTCTGTGAACATTCCACTTAACCCTAACATGATTTTGCTGCACCTATATCCAACAAATCTGAATCTGAAACCCCAAGAATATAAATGGATGACAACCCGGGATGGACAGTCTGGTTAGCCATCTCCTGGTGTCTGCTGTTTTCCCAGCAGGGAGTGAAGCAGAGGCTCTGTTTGGTTCTGCTGCTGCTGCATTCGCTGCTGTTTGTTGTGGGTATCATAGCAACGTTTGTATCCGGTTTCCCTTTTTACTACTAGATTACTGGCGAGTCTAAATCCACGACCTTCCACTCCCGGGATTGCTCTGTTGCCGCTGGAAATTCCGCCGTATGTCCTTTTCCGGATGTCAGTTACCTTACGCTTTCTTTGTGTTGGAATTTTAAACTCCAGTTGATTTATGAGGACTATGGTTAACTGCTCCTCAGATCTCTGCAGGGTAAATCAAGACACCTAGCTAGACTATCTGTTGAATCTGAGTTTTCTGTTGCACGACTAAAACAACTTTGAATGTACACGTTTCACCAAAACAAGTTCCTTCCCGGGGCTATTTTGCAGCGGCACTGGGGCTCCGTTCAGAGCTTAGTGCCGCACAAAACAATTGTGATTAGTTTAAAGACATGCCAATAAACCAGAGCACGTTTTTCTCCCATCCCTGAATGCTGTGTGGACTAGACAGACCCTTGTCCGCAACGCCGTGGAGGAAGATCTGGTAAAGCAAGACTATTTTTTATATAAACAATAATAAAAATCATATAGTAATCAAAACTTTGTCCAGGGCTCCAGTGTTAGCAGACAGGTCTGTCTCTGCATGTGGCAGCATCATCAGCTGTGGCAAACTACTCTGGCAGTGATTTCCTTGAGAGAGAATATAGAAAGACCATTTCTTTGGCGCAAATATTTAGTACAAATGTCATTGATAACTTTTTGTGTATGTTGCCCATCAAAGAGAACAGTAATGTAATCCATTACTTCTAAATCAAGCTTTAGGCCCAGGGCTTGACATTAGCACCCAGCAACCCGCCAAATGCAGGTAGATTTCGGCAGCCACTAGCCACTTTAGCGGGTGGCATACCTTTATATTGTAACACTGGTGGCTGGAGTAGCCCACTGTGCCACCGCCCGACACAGGAACACAGCTGTGATAAATAGTTATGGCGCTCAGATGACGTCACATTGTCGCACGACAGGTCGGGAATGGCGAGTATAGAGAGGCGAAGTCCCTCCCCTTCCGATGGAGCTCATGGGACCTTAATTTGGAAAAAAATATGAACGGTAGAGTACGGTGGCCCTGAAGTGCAAATCACAACAGCAAATAGGAAAACAGAACAGCAAATATGAAAACACGACAGCAAATATGAAAACACAACAGCAAATAGGAAAACACGACAGCAAATATGAAAACACTTCAACAAATCATAAAACACAACGGCAAATAGGAAAACACGACAGCAAATATGAAAACACAACAGCAAATAGGAAAACACGACAGCAAATATGAAAACACGACAGCAAATAGGAAAACACGACAGCAAATAGGAAAACACGACAGCAAATATGAAAACACAATGGCAAATAGGAAAACACGACAGCAAATATGAAAACACGACAGCAAATAGGAAAAACACAACAGCAAATAGGAAAACACAAAAGCAAATATGAAAACACGACAGCAAATATGAAAACACAACAGCAAATAGGAAAACACGACAGCAAATATGAAAACACTTCAACAAATCATAAAACACAACGGCAAATAGGAAAACACGACAGCAAATATGAAAACACAACAGCAAATAGGAAAACACGACAGCAAATAGGAAAACACGACAGCAAATATGAAAACACAACAGCAAATAGAAAAAAACACAACAGCAAATAGGAAAACACGACAGCAAATATGAAAACACGACAGCAAATAGGAAAACACGACAGCAAATATGAAAACACGACAGCAAATAGGAAAACAAAATGGCATTAACTTCTACCGGAAAAGGTAAGTTTCCGTGTTTTTCACCTCTCCTTCCTGTTAAAAGACAGACAGTCCGTCTGTCCAATCAGGAGGGTCCGTCCTCTGCTAGTAGGCACGACCTTTTCCGGTAGAAGTTAATGCTGTCGTGTTTTCATATTTGCTGTCGTGTTTTCCTATTTGCTGTCATGTTTTCCGATTTTCTGTTGTGTTTTATGATTTGTTGAAGTGTTTTCATATTTGCTGTCGTGTTTTCATGTTTGCTGTTGTGTTTTCATATTTGCTGTTGTGTTTTCATATTTGCTGTCGTGTTTTCCTATTTGCCGTCGTGTTTTCCTATTTGCTGTTGTGTTTTATGATTTGTTGAAGTGTTTTCATATTTACTGTCATGTTTTCCTATTTTGCTGTCGTGTTTTCGTATTTGCCGTCGTGTTTTCCTATTTGCTGTTGTGTTTTATGATTTGTTGAAGTGTTTTCATATTTACTGTCATGTTTTCCTATTTTGCTGTCGTGTTTTCGTATTTGCTGTCGTGTTTTCCTATTTGCCGTTGTGTTTTCCTATTTGCCGTTGTGTTTTATGATTTGCTGTTGCGTTTTTCTATTTGCTGTTGTGATTTGCACTTCAGGGCCACCGTAGTAGAGAGCGGAGAGAGGCAAATTATTTTTTTATCCCGTTTGAATTGAGCCATGGATTACAAATATGATGATCGTCAATTTAAAAGATAAGTCTTCAACCAAAGAAAGTCTCAGTTAGCCGTAGGTTTGTTATCAACTACATCTCTCGTCTCACACAATTTACGTCACCTAGCTTGATGCTCAACTTGCTTGCTAGCTAGCCAGCTTAGCTCTGTTCCACAACACATGTAACATTATCTTACCTGATGTGTTTTATCCAGTGAAGTGTTTTCAGCAGATAAGCAAAAGAACAAGTAAGATCTGCAGCTCATTTGAGTAAGACGTCAAACATGCGACTTTGAAGTGTGTAGTCTTTCTAATTACGTATTTTCACAGTCTTACTTCATACATTCATACTTCAACAGTTTAACAATAAACTGAGACTTTCTTGACTTGCGAAATTATCTGTTAAAGCCCATGTTGCAGGGTTTATTTTCAAATGAATTTGCGCAATTTTCTTGTTGGTAATAAACATTTAAACTGTTACCCAACAACATCAAATACAATGGATATCACAAAATGGAATAAAATACGAAAAAGTAGTACTATTTTACAGCGGTTTGCAATGATTCTCTTTTCCCCCACAATGCATTGCATTACGTCACGTTGGGGAGACGACAGACGAAAGCCCCATCTCTGTTCACTGTTTATGGTCTCGGTCTGTGCCACTGGTGTTGCAAAATATAGCTTTTGGTCTCGACCGAGTCCATGTGTCTTTATTATGTGTATAATAATATTGGAGGGAAAGTGAAACACAGCTTGGACGGGGATGCTGTTCGGCTTTTCACAAGTTTAGACAGTTAGCTACGCCGACGTTTGCTAACGTTAGCGCAACAGCGTTAGCCTAGACTGCTAGCTAGGTAAATATACGACTGCCTTTGGAGTTTCCTATATCTGCATCCACGTTGTCAACATAAGACATGTTGCGTTAGTGCTCCTTTTGTACCATCATTTTATTGAATGAAATGTTAAGCTTCGCACCTACGCTCCTCCTAAGCTGCTGGCTGGCTACGCAACGTTAGCTAATTCCTCTAGCATACGCACAGGCTAACTATAGCCAGTTAGATTTGTGTGTAACGTAACAAAACTCCACCCATCTCATAGGAGCGAAGCTTAACATTTCATTCAATACAATTGAGTGGGACTGACTGGCAAGTTAGCCCATAGCTAGCATGAGGCCTTCTATTTCTAGATCTAGCTAGATTACCAGTACTTATCTGAACTAACGACATGATCACTGTCACTAGATATAAAGAAAACCTTGACTTTCACTCGGTGCTATTCACTGACAGTAAAAACACCTCTTCCTCATCCCAGTCAGTCACCATAGTTCTAGTACTAGGCTGAGGCACGTCTCCCCAACGTGACGTCATCACCGAATTGCGTTAAAAAACCCAATAATACCAAAAACGACAAAAACTGGCCTTTAACACTATTTGGAGACATTTTTAACAATGATATACATATGTTGAGTGCTTTATGTACCCATTAATCAACAGTGGTGGTTAACCTGCAACATGGGCTTTAAACTGATGAACATCCAGCCCAGTCTCATGGCCAACATGGCTCAACTTGGCCAATAAATCTGATTCTGATTCTGATTTGGCAATGGCTTGAATGTAACGGACGTTACTTAATATAAAAAAGTTACACACTAAAGCTTTAACCAGCCTGTTTTAATGCAAAGAATGCAAATACGGCTTTTGATCTGAGTGTACGGTGAACACAGCTACGGCTTGGTACCCTCTCGTCCAGCAGTACATTCCACAGGAAGTCAGGAAACGCATATCGGGAACATATGTCGCCATCATGTTTTCAATTGTGTGTGTGTAGAACATGTCTGCGTATGTATAGCCCCCATTGGAGTTAGAAGCGCGTGTTCATCCGATGTCTGTGTGCAAGTCCGCAGCTGTCTGCGTCTGTACTGAAGGTATGATCAAGGCCTTAGAGACAGAACAAGATGCACATTTATCCTCCCTCTCTCTTTAACCTCTCAGTTAGTAGGCCGGGAGGTTTGGTGTCTTGCTCAAGGTTTCATGTTATTCAATTTTCATGAATATTTTTAATTCATAATACATACATTTTATAAATGATATTCTAAACTAAGCTCAGATGAATCTGGTCAAACCTTATTGTTTAGATTGCTCCCCACAGACCACACAAGGGCTCTTAATGACATTTTGTGTCCAACTCTTGAAAGCACAGATTAAAAGGTTCTAGTTCAAACAGCATTGCCCCAATTAGAGGTTACTGGACAATTTTTTTTCCCTTCACAAAATTATTTTTGGCACCTCAAAGAGTTTCTCGGGAGTGACAGTCAAATCTATTTATTATGTTATTATTGTTATGGCTGTACTATTTTGACATGATCTGAGCAGTGATTTGGATCTTTTTACAGGGTTTCCGCAGGGCCTTAAAAAGTCTAAAACGTAAAACATTTCAAAATTGTAGGCCTTAAAAAGTCTTTAATTCACTGAAGTATTGTGTTCTAGGTCTTAAATAATTTTAAACAGGTCTAATTTTCCTACATCAACGAAACACTACATCTAATGCTCATTGAAATGTTCCTGCAGCGCTTTAGAATGTTTTTTTCTTTTTTTATTCTGTGGTGTTGTAGTTCTTTTTGTTGCTAGTCCAAATATAATTTGCTGTATTACGACAACAATTGTGACCAACATGCAACTTATATTTCAGCCAATCTAGACGCCAGTCCTATAAATGCCAGTGAGGAAATGGAGGAATTGTTTCAGACAATGTTTCCGGACTCTGACATTTGACTTTTTTATGTTGTGATATAGGTCTTAAATTTTCATTCATAATGGTCTTAAAAAGGTCTTAAAAAGTCTTAAATTTGACTAAGTGAAACCTGTAGAAACCCTGTTTTATAATACACAAACCAACACCATGAGTACATAAATCTCAGGAAGCTAATGCTACATTTCTAAATAATATATGTATTTTTGCCCCTTAGATTCAAGTGTTTGGCTCTCCATGTAAAAGATATAGGATCCCAGGCACAGACAGCATTAATAAATCATCAGGAAACCAGGTGAGGTCAGATTCAAGGTCAGACTATTGACCTCAAGGTCACCGAGCTGAATGTTTTACACGTCGGTTCTGTGTTTGCATGGCTCTGAGTCTGAGAATGAGACACACATGCCTCCACAAAGATGTATCTGTACACTCACATGTGAGTCAGCTGTGTGTGGGTGTGTTTGTATGCATCTGTGAGAATTTTACTTGCACACACAAACACTGACATGCTGCCATGTGGAATGCTAGACTATTGGCTGGCTGGCTGGCCTGGCTGTAGTGTCAGGTTGCAGTAGGTGTTTCAGGCTGTGACCCTGGCATATCTGTGTTTGTTTTATGTCATAGCCCCTCCCTCTGGGGAGATGACAGTCCAGCAGTGCCTGAGGGGATGAAACCTGAGATAGGCAGAGCTAAGTAGTAAACAACAACTCCTTTATGAGGCAGAGGTGGCTGCCTGCTGCATTCGAAGATCTGAGAGAGAGACAAAGATTTTCTGGTTAGGGCAGTGGCTACTCAAAGTGAGTTCCCCAGCAGCCCTGGGGGTCCTTCAGGGCAGTCTGGCAGGCCACAGCTAAATTAATTTTCATTTCACTGCTTGTTCATTTCGAGTTAGGACAGTCTGGGTGTAGCTTGAGATGCAACATTAACGCAGAGGTTAAACAAACATCTAGAGGAGGATTTAGATAGATGACAGACTATGTACTAATTATTCTTGCATGCATATATTAGCTTAAACTTAGACATGTAAATGTTGCTGAACAGCAGCCACTATGTAACAGTTGTGCCTAATATATTTGGTACCCCTAAAATCGTGGCTTCTGTAATAAGTGTTCACTTTATTGCTTATGTATTAAACATTTCATTTGTAATAAAAATGTGTTCTCTTAAAGTCACATATCGTCGCTAAAGCGTTTGAAATGCCGTTTTAAGTATTTTAAATCTAACTTTTGAATTTTTGAGGACAAACTTTGTCCTAAATTGTATTTGACGTGGCATACAAGTTTAAAAATTAAACTCGCACAAAGATGTTGTCACTGTATTTCTTTAATAGACCTTGTGTGATTCCTTGTCAGCTGCGTGTCTTTTTTTTTTTCTCGGCCCATTCTCCTCCTCCACTGAATAGAGTTTGGGCGCTCCACTCTTTTCTTTTGTTGTTGAAAGCAGCTCATACAGTCCGGCCCCTTCCCCCTCGCTGTCTTTCTTTTTTTCTCCACCCATCCTCCCATCTCTCATTCACTCTATTTCATCCATCCAGGGTGACGCCAGTCCCACTCACCCCGCCCCGTTCAACTCAGTCCACTGCGTTCATTTCATTCCTGCTCCCATTCCGCGCATATTTCGCATCCTTGGAGAGACGCTGCGCATTTTACGCATTCAGCGCGCTCGATCCTTCATCAAACCAAAACCGTGAGGAGACTCTGGAGTTGGCGGAGTGCTTCCCGATGCTGTAGCGACTCCGATCCGTGGAAAAGTGTGGGAATTAATCCATTAAGAGGCGTATGAATCGAGGTAAGTTCCCAAGGAGGAGTCCCCCCCCCTCCCTCAGCCTGCGCGTCTGAAAGCCATCGGACGTTTCGCTTGTTTCTAAATCCCGAAGTGGTCACTGAAGCTGAAATTCAAACAATAACGGCGACATCGCGAGCGAAATTGACAGTCAAACCCCTCATAGATGTTAAACAAGTCTAACAAGCTCTCTTGCCGTGTGAGCTTCAAACCGAGGGATGTCTCTTTTTCACTTACAGTTGTATTCCCCTTTCTGCCGACACCAAAAAACAAACCTGGTTTTGTATCACTTATTTCCCCCGTATACTAAAATACATGCTGTAGGCTATTTCTCTATCAGAGTTAGGTTCATGAATTGACCTACATGTAACGCGAAAAAGATAAGAACATTTTCGCTGCAGCATTGGGAGGCAGCTTCACAAAGCTGGGAGTGAATGGGCGACTTGTTGCATCGGCGGGGTTTTCTCTTTTCCGACACAGGCAGGCCCCACTCACAGAACAGGCCATAGGCTGATAACGTGCACACAGCCAGTGTTTACCCAGTGGACAGAGCACATTATATGCTCAATGAGAACACGATCATACAGGCTGCTGGTGGATTTGTTAACGCATTTACTCCTCTTCATCTTAAAGAAAAATAAACTAATATTGAGGATTAGAACTCATTTATAAAAACCTATTTTGAATTTTCCTACATTTTCTGATTTAAGCTGAGGAGTCATTCATGCTTTTCTAAAAATATGATTTACATTTTTTTAATACATTTTTCATACTTGTTCAACCACCATTTCATTTTACACCGGCTCATATGTTTTAAGTCTGTATAAAATCCCCATATGGGCTTAGTTGTGTTGTGTATTTCCTTCCTAAAAACTGATTAAAGGACTGCTCTTGTCGTTTATAGCAAGATGTCTGTTGTGATGCAGGTCATTATTGGAGAAAAGTACAGCCTGTAGGATGAAACATAGTAGCTTTAATCCATATTTCAGATGAGGGGAGGGGTATGTTAGATGAAAGGATTTGAATTTAGAATAGTTATGGCTTCTTTTTAACAAAATTGATCTGGCTGCAAAAAAATGTCAAATGGAGATAAATGTTTTGCCTTGTCAATATAGTTGAGAAGATGTACATCCAGTGAACTAATCACAGCCATAATCACAGTCATAGTGAGTTTAGGACTCTGGTAAAATGTATTATTGAATAAAGTATCTTCTATCTGTCTCTTGATTATTGTTATAATCTATGTAATCTTAAGATTATTTCCCCAATTAATCGATCAATTTTTTTTCAAAACATTATTTTAAAATCATGAACTCTGCCTAATATAATTGCTCAGAACCCAAAGCAATGTCCTTAAATATTGTTCACGTAACAACACCCCGACACTTAGAAATTCAGATCACAATTATTTAAACAGTGGAAAGCAGCAAATGCTCACATTTAAGAAACTGTAACCAAAGGATTTGGGGCATTTTTGCTTAAAAATGACTTAGCAGTTAATCAATGAGTAATATGACTAATTATCTGTCAACCAATTAACACATTTTTAGGTTTACCACTGTTAAAAAACGATCAGTGTGTGAGCTAGACATAGACATATTGCTAAATGTGATGCTCTACACTATTAATATCTGTCATTTCTCTTGAAAATATGAATTTCAGCAAATTGCACTTTTTATTCTCTCTTTTTGCCCATTTAAAGTGTTTCAAAATGATGAATCAGGCAGTCCTCAGAGGTGTGTGTGTGTGTGTGTGTGTGTGTGTGTGTGTGTGTGTGTGTGTGATTATCTTTGCTGTGTCTAGGCGTGCAAGTGTTCAAAGCTTTTGTCAGTCACCCTGGGCAAACAGCCTCCCATCGTCCCTCCACTCCCCCCCCCCTCGCCCGTGCCTCTCCCTCTTCAGTCCGTTGACATCTGTTTTGAGTGCTCTGTGCACCTGTAGAGACCGGGGAAGAGTGTGTGTTAGAGAAAGGGGAGGAGGCGGACGAAGGGAGGTGCAGAATGCAAATCCAGGCATGTTTACTGGGCCTAAGCAACACAGTATGACTGGCTAATGACCATTTGGGGTGTGTGTGTGTGTGTGTGTGTGTGTGTGTGTGTGTGTGTCAATGTGCGCACATTTGTGCGTCTGTGTTTGCCTCTTGCTGTCCAGGCCAGGCAGGCCTATTGTTGCGGCAGCAACATGCGTTGTTGGATGAGGACGCACCATATGGCCTCTGTGTGCTTTAGCCACAACCACTGTGTACGTGCATGTTTGTGTGTGTGTTCACGTACTACACCAATGCTGTTACAGTATGGTGGAGTTGTGAACGGCAGGCTGCTCACTGCCTTCCTCATTGTTGTTTCATCTGTTCTCTAATTTCTAGACATGAGGACAAAATCCAGCACACTGATTTCTATGGAATCTGAATTAGAAGGAGTAATCTTCCTGGCATGTAATGTTGTCGTGTGACATCCAGACATGCCAGACAAATGAACATCCACTGTTAATTTTTTATTGAAATAATTTACGTTTTCTTAAGCCAAATGAGCTGAGAGTTTGAAGTGTAAATTGTCAGTTTAATGTGTGGATGAATCCACAGGTGATACAGTGAAACCTGGAAATTATGTGATGCTTCTGGCTGTGAAGACATTGGTGTGTTGTTGAATTGTCTCATTTTGTTAAAACAACGGTGATGCTAATTCAAATCAACTCCTTAAGTATCCCTGCAGTCTTGTTTTTGTTTTCCTGACTTTTACAAATCTCTGACTATCAGCTTGTGCATATTATTTAGTTTTGGCTTATAAATGTAGTATTTTTCTTCGTGTTGTTCTCACCAGAAAGTGAAAGGCCTTTAGCATGTAGCAGAATGAATAAGGATACATTACCTGGTTGTGTTTTTGAGGAGGATAAAAACTCAGAGTGTAAAAGAAGCCTGTGCCAGTATGTAATGAAATTTAGGGAGCGGTGCCGGTTTATTAGAGCAACAATGCTGAGAGTGTGGGAGGTGAGTGGGTTCGAGGGTGTGCGGGGGCAGGGGGCGATGGGGGTAGTTGGAGAAAGGGTGGGTGGGTTTTGGGGGGGTGAGGGCTCAGGCTTTGTTTAGGGGATGGGGAAACAATAGGCATCCTCCTGGGTGGGGGATGTTGGTGTGCATGGGAGAAGGGGGGAGCTGGTTTCTGGCTGCAGGAGGCTGTGGAGCCTGTGCTGGCTTGTCTGACTGCCCGTCTCTCCTCGCCCCCATCAGTCTCTTGTCGCTCTCTTATGGCCATACTAATACAAGTACTTCTCAAAATGTACATCTTTGTTTTTATCTGAGCTGGGTATCACATAACCCACAATGTTTTACTATCAGCATATTTAGCCGATAATAAGAATGCAATTACCATACAGGTGGTTCTGCTATTGTAAGATAGTCATTTGTGCAATATCATGATGTGTGTAAGTGAAGAGAATAACCTTACACTAAAAGGACAAAATACATTTTTAGAAAGTAGGAGCTACCTTATGTTGCTTCTATTCTCTGCAGTTGCACAAAGTTTTATAAAAGCTGAGATGAGTTTTCAGAGTCACACACACACACGGAAACATTTATACACATTGTATTGTTCAAATGCTAAAAGCTGAACAGTTCAGACAGAATATTTATGCAGTCAAAGAAAGAAACACTGCGTCGATATTGTATGTGCCGTTTCGTTCACCCCCTCTTGTGAGTGGCGCAAGTTCCACATGCTCTCTTAAGGCCCTGACCCACCAAGAAGATCGTCGGCCGATGGTCCAAGTTGAGTTTGGGGCAACGTGAGGCGACGCCACAGTTGGCCTTTTGCGCCACTAGTTCTTGGCCATCTGCTTGATGTATCAGGGCCTTTAGCTCTTTCAGTCTAATAACCAGTCCCTCCAGGATTTCGCGATGTCGCGATGGCGCCAATTCACGCAAATTCAACCAATCACCGCGAATTTGGTGCGACTCTCAATTTTGACCAATCACAGCAACTTTTCCGCACATTTGACCAATAACCTGAAGTTTCCCGCGACTTCAACCAATCACAGCAGTCCCACGTGCACTCTGAGAGCCATTGACCAATCAGGAGTGAGAACGGGTTGATCATTTCCTTGTTTTTGATATGAAGACGAGACGTGTGTGTGTTTAACATCAATGTAGACTTTAACAATTTAAAAGTCGCTGAAGTTGCTGCCGTTTCCATCCTGGCTGTCGGCTCTCTGCAGTGGGTGGGGCTACTGCTCCGTACCCCCCGCGACTGATGCTTGCACACACACAAACACACACACAGACACACACACGGTGGATGCAGGAGAAAAAGGAGATGAAACGACACAATGACCTAAATTGAGGACAGCTACGGTCGTTATTGTAAGTGCAATGATAAGTTAAAGTCAGTACTTTATCAAACCGTATGAATGTGTGTCCCAGCCCAGGCCAGCATAGGAAAATAACTAACAATGTAAAGATCAACAAGCCACTGGCAGATATGTTCAAATTTGATTGAGTCAATAAATTATTATTTTTTGTCTTTAAATCTCAACTTTTTTGCAACTTTCACTGTCTCCCACAACTTCATTGCAACAAACATACAAAAGACATCGCAACTTTTATCGCAATTTTTTACAAAAGCTCCCGCAAAATCAGGAATTTTGGGCTGCAACAATCTCAAAAAAAAGGCCGCGAAATCCTGGAGGGACTGAATAACTACATGAATAAACAACTGTTAAATCCCACACTTATTTCAACACAAGAATAGCCGTTGCTAACATACCTTTCAGTCGACTAGCCCAAATTGGCTACCTGGCCGCCGGCAGTTTACTGGTCACTGCTGTGGGTGTATACTTTGTGCTGTCTGTCGTTGTGAAGCGGAACACTTCTTCGGCTCGTGGTGTGTGTACTGTGCTATAGACTATATAGTGAACTAATACAGCTGCAACGAAAGTCTTTAGATGCCCCACGGCCCATGGCAGCGGCTTCTTCTTCAGCTCAGCGCCTTCAGTCAAATTTGATGTACTCTGCAATTTTTTTAAACATTCAGATTTGGCTGGGTGGTTAAAAACACATTTCCCTGTGGTGTGACAGACTTGGAACACATTTATTTCGCTTTACCAGGACTGCAGATGCAGATGCCTATCTCCCAGTACATCTGTTGCTATCATAGCGTTCTGTTTCTCTGTCAGGCTGTCAATCAGACAACAAACCTCTTGGTTAATCAAATTTGTGTGTGTGTGTGTGTGTGTGTGTGTGTGTGTGTGTGTGTGTGTGTGTGTGTGTGTTGAGCAGTGGGGACGAGAGCAGAGCATATGTTAGCTGTAGAGGATGTAATTGTGGCAGATACATGGAGTTTACTGTACTCTCTTCACATTCATGCAGCCGTACAATGTACCTTTTAATAGGTGTGGAATAAGTCTTAAACACGAACACAAACACATGCACATAAACACACATGTGGTTTCTGTCTTGGTGCAATGCTCCTGACTTCACACTTATTAAATTGTGTTGGTATTGCTGCAACCTCCCGAGGCCTCTCTTTCTACTGGTGGATAATATTGTCTTAGAATATTGTCGTGTGTGTGTGTGTGTGTGTCTACATATGACAGTGAACCCCCCCAGGAAGAGGCCACATAATGGCTCGGTCTGACTCAGCAAAAATTGGTGGAAGAAAGGAATAACGGAGAAGGATGGAGAGAAGAGCTGCTAGCTAAACCTTTCACCATCACATTTCTAGAAAATATGCACTTCCCTGTATCAGTGTACAATCTGTGACCAATTACTATGTGTGCATAAATGTTAATGCTTCTGTGCGAGGAGATGGTGAAATAATGAGGAGTGCATGCTGTGAATCACTGCCTCTTCACCTTTCATAAAGCAAGTTGCTCTCTCAATTTCTTTTTCAAGTATGTATTAGCGCAGAGAAAGAATAAAAGAAGCTTTGCTGGTTTTGTTTCACTGATGCTGCTTTTTGATTTGTCCCAAAAATATCTGCCTTTGTTTTTAAACATGAAATCAGGTCAGAACTAATCAAACCAACTCGAGTTGGAAAGACTTTTTCATAAAGGTGATTATTACGCAAGATACATTTATCAGTAATGGATTAATTGAAATCATGACCATCTGAACTTTAAGTAAATGCAGAGATGTGCACCAGAGCCAAGACAAAAATCACAAATAATGGAGTAAAAAACTGATTGTCTCTAGTAGAAATGGAGGCACAAGAACAGTTCAGTCTGCAGCTTCTAACTGAATCTTTGTGGTTTAAAGTGTAGTTTCTATAAGATATCTGCTTTATATTTACGTTTTATGTTCGTAGGAGTCGTGCTATGTAACTGCTGATGAAGACTAGAGGTCGACCGATATGGGTTTTCTCTGGTCGATGCCGATCTTTAGAAATCAGGGTCAGCCGATGGCCGATTTATTTTGGCCGATATGTGGTTGTTTTTAAACCTCTATTTGAAAGATAAAATGTAACACTAATATACACAGAATTTCTCAACAAAAACATTTATTGAACACTTCACCAATCTACACAAAATGTATAATGTAAAAACATACTGTGTATTGTTTAATGTATGAAAAATATATTAAATAAACGAAACAGGTAAGAAGAAAATAAACTTTGTCAAATAAACTTTTCAATGAAAAAATAAAGTTTAGTGCACCTAGCAGCATTTATTAAACTTCTGAGAATACAAATCTGCAAGCTTCACAGAAAGTGACATGTTGTTATTATTAATCTCAACACTATTTCCTCTTAACTCCTGTTGAATCACATAAGACTAGGGCTATCTAAAGTCAATTCTTGTTCACCTTGTTTGTTAGATCATTGTTCATTTGTTGAAGTGTTTTATCTGTGTTTTGGGGATCATACTGTTACATGTCCTGTTGCACTCATTAGGATCTTATCTGAGCAGATTTCTGTCATTCAAACAACTCTTGGTTGTAATTTAAAAGTCGTCCAGCCAATTTAATAAAATTAAGGGTTTTATTCGTGCTCTAGTCCATAGATGCAGTTAACGGATACAGGCACGGAGAACTAAAGTTAGCAACGATTAGCTCCGTTAGCGGTTAGCTCCAGTTAGCTCCGTTATAGGAGTGGATGAGACTGCCACGGACAGGGGTAACAACCAGACTCTGATAAATGACAGTCGGGGAGCTTCCACAGCGGTGTGGCCGCGGAGTTTTGTACAGTTTTATTAGTACAGTTAATCCCAAGGCAAGAACACCAGCAATATGCTACTACTAACGGTAGCGTCTGAGCTTGAAGTGACTGTGCGAGACACATGGCGCAAGACTTCACGAGGGGAGGGGCTGGAGGCAGCTGGTCTGGGTGCGTTGTAAAAAATGTCGCCTATTCATGTTTTTAACACTAGGCTGCACACAGATGCACCTGCCTATTAATCGGCTTGATATACTGGGATTAATCGGTCGACCTCTAATGAAGACCCAATAACACCTGATTTTGCCGCTTAATAATAAAAACACTCCCCACACAGTTCACTCAAGATACAAAAAACACTGTTTTGAGTCCTGTTGGTGAAAATTGTCACATGGTTGATGGTTGTGTAGCCTTGTGATACCCCTTTCCAGGTGGCAGGGGACCTTTAAGCCGGTGTAATGCACAAAGAATTGTAGCAATACGGTAGGCAGGGAAGAAGAAGACTGCTAGCAAAAATCGTCAGAAACAATGCAGGATTTAAAATATATAATTAAAAAAAATGCTGTGTGCATGTTTTATGAGAAAGGAAATACATTCAGCATGTTTGTCAGGCCTTGAAGATCCACACAATGCCTTTTGGTAAATACATGAATGTAAGCATAGTGGCATGTGTCACGTAGCGCTCCGCTGTGATCACCGTCCAGCAGAGAGCCAATACGATAAAAATTATGCAAATTACGCACAGACGAATTTGTGTAGCTACCTATGACAACACAAACTTTATTTTGGCCATATCTCGGCCAAAATAAATGCTATCGACGCAAAACTTTGCCACTCTAGGGCTCCCCCAACAAATTTTATTTTAAAAGTACAAAAATGACTCATCTGATTTTTACGAAATTGTGAGGGTACCATCTAGGGCCACTCCTGAGGCCATTTGGCCTGAGGTCAGTTGGGTACTGATTCGTCAAAGTGGGCGTGGTCTATGGGACCCAGGTTTGGATTCACCACTTACACTAATGTGAGCAACTTCAAATTTACATTGTAGATGTACAATGGTTCATGGACCTCACATACCAAAAATTACACATAGGTGGCGCTATAATGATGTCAAACGAGTGTTTGCCTATAACTCCCACATTACACATTAGAAATCCTTACATCCACGTGTTCCTTGAATCGAGCTGAATCTGATGATATAGGCCACGCCCATTTCCGCTAAGAAGTTTTTCCGCAATAAAAGGAAAAATTTTCAACTTTTTCGAACTCCTTCTAGGCCGTAGGACCGATCTGCACGAAACCTGGTAAGTAGCATCTCCAGATGGACCTGACCAAAAGTTATCAAAAGAATTTTGCTACGTTAAAGTATGCGCATTTTACGACCAAACAAATTTTCCTAGCTAGCTACCAAACACAAACTTTATCATATCTCGGCCAAAATAAATGCTATCAGCAAAGGGATTATTGTTCAACATGGCACTACAATGGTCTGTTCCAAATTTGGTGAAGATCGGCCATTAGGGGGCGCTATAATCAACATTTGTGTTTTGTCCAATAACTCAATGCATGTAAATGGGACATTTGTGATTGCAATTTCTCTGCCGTAGTAATTACTATCAACATGAAACTTGTGATTCTTGTTTGGCATGGTGCTCTGAGGCTCTGTACCAAATTTGGCGAAGATCGGCCATTAGGGGGAGCTATAGTCATCATAGACCAGTTTTGGCCCTTTTACTCAATCAATGTTAATGGAATATTTGCAATGGCAATGTACTACAGACCTTGCAGCTCTCACCTCTCGATATTTCCTGACGTTTGCCTTTCCACCGCTACGCTTTTGAATAACATGAGGTGCAAATGATGCGTCTGCTGTGGAGGCTGTTTAAGCGGCAAGATAAATGAAGCACCCATGAATCTGTTGAGATACGTAACACTTCAGTCGCACATAAAGTCACACGAGTAAAAAATGAGTGTTGGGGAAAAAAAACACTAAAATAAGCAGAAAACAAGAAATATCACCTCAGATGCTGAATAATTCTATATGAACTGTAAGGGGCCATTACAACATGGCAAAACATTGTAAAGTGGAACAATGTTTGCTTTGAGGATTATGAGAAAATCCTCTTGTATTGCATAAAACCTGTGTGTAAATGTGTATCCAAATGTTGGAAGCAGTTAAAACATATGCTGTTGCGTGGTCAAATAGAAGAATGAGTGAAAAGAACTGACTAGCCTGTGATAACACATTCAACTTGTCTACCAACAGGATCCCCTGCTCACACACACACACACACACACACACACACACACACACACACTCTAGGGCGAATCAACGAAAATTCTAAATGCAAATATACTGTATATTTGAACTGTAAAAAGCAACAGACATTCAAAAAGGTTAGGGCTGCTTGGATATGTGAAAATCATAATTACAATTATTTTGGTCAAGATTGAAATCACGGTTATTTAACACGATTACTCATTGACTTTGGAAAATATGTTGCCATTATTGAATAAAAACTAGGGCTGTCAAACGATTAAAAAATGTAATCTAATTAATTACATACTCTGTGATTAATTAATCGAAATTAATCGCATACATAATTAACGGTGCCTGAACCGATACTTTTTAAGAAAGTAAAAAAAGAAAAGAAAAAAAAAAGGGTACTAAACAACAGTTGGTGACATTAAAGAACGGCTTGTTTATTGCTAAGGCCATATGGTCAAAATGAAATGTTTAATAATAATGTATAACAATAACTTATTTCACTAGTAAATTGCTGTTGAACGACAAAAACAACCACCAGATGGTAAAGGACATTTACAATAACTTCAAATGCACCACGAGGCTGTAGTTTACCAGTTTCATTGAACGCACCGTCTGTGTTGTTTCTCCAACGGTAGCTGCAGATTGTTACATGTAGAGTTGAATCCTCTACAGTAAAGCACAGTCAAACTTTACACCGTTTAGCGTTAGCTGTCAGCATTGTAACTGTTTTTATCCAACTACTAGCTAGCGGTAGGCTAACGTTAGCTGCTGTCGAGTATAGTGTTAACTAGCGTCACGTGCAGCGGTGTTTGTGTTGTCTGTATCGTCTTCAGAGCATCAGAGAGAAGCGCAGACATATCAGTGGCACCAGATTTCGGTAGCCATGGTTGGCAGGAAGAAGATTTTAGTAAAGTAGTTATGAAAGTAAATTTTAGAAGTAAATGTTCCAATTAATGATCCAGGCAGAACATTCTCGTCTCCCTCCTTCATTTTACAGTCGAATGGTGGTAAGAACTGCTCTGGGTCAAACGTCAATATGGAATGGATTAATCTGTGTTATTTTTTTTTTTTAACGCGTTATTTTTTTCTCAGATTAATTAATCGAAATTAACGCGTTATTTTGACAGCCCTAATAAAAACAAAAACAAACAGTGAAAACACCTTGAACTGTGAAATTTCCCTTAATACTTTTCCCCGTTTGAACTTTCTTCCTTTCTCATTCAGAACTCAAGACAAAATAAGAGTTTACTTGCTAAACGTAATGTGCAAAATAATCGTTTTTCTTGATTACTCTGGTTTTGTGATCGTTAGGAGGTGAAATTGTAATCACGATACAAAATTTGATTAATTGCATAACCCTAATATTGATGCATCTCAGTTCCCTTATTTGATAGCTCCTCACTCCTCGGCTGAACCAGAAGTTGTTCTGATCCTCCTTAGTGAAGGCCGTCTCAAAGCTCTTCTTTCTGCCCCGAGGAGCGAGCATTGAGGAGGGAACACCGAGGAGCTATAAGCGAGGATACAAAAGAGCAGCCTTCCCAAAAGCCGTGCAGCTGAAAGTGTTGCTAACTCCGCCTATACAGCTGACGAATTAATGTGACGCTTCAGGGGAAAGGACATCTCATCACTCTACAACACATTTCCTTGTTTCCTCTCCTCCCATGATTTCCTCGCGTCTCTCCCGTGCTTCCTCGGTGGGACGGACTAAGACGTGAGGAAGGAAGGCAAGTGGAGGAGCTGGGGATGCAATTTGAGAGAACTGACATGTACCTAAAGACATCAATGTAAATGTATAACTGGAAAGATGACGAGATACAGGAATTTCTGTTGGTAAGAGCCAACGTCGAAACCGTCAGACATATTCGGGAAACGGCAAGAGACTTAGTTGTTTATGACCAAATTACAAACGGCTCCGTGACCGAGGTGTAATCCGCATCATGTCCTGTCTCCTGCACGTTCCATAATGTGTCGGTATTTAGATCTTTTCAAATATGTTTTATGTTGTTAAATATGCCCATACGAGTAGTTATGTCTTCCGTTTTATTTGTCCTAGATGTTCAATAATAGATATTCAAATGTATTCACTCCACAGCAAGACTTGCTGGCCGACGACTTATCCTAACCTTAACCAATTGAGGTCAATGTCTAACCTTAACCATTCAAAGTCAACACCTAAAGGCTGTCTTTGTATACCTTTTAAAGAAAAATTATATAAATGTGGGTAACGGCGGATCTTCTTTCTTCAAAACAAGCAATCAATTTTGTTGTCTTCTTCTTCTTGGAAAACCAGCTGGAGGTGCATACGCCACAAACTGGAATGTGAAACAATTGATGGAGCATGCACAGTCAGCGCGCTTGCTATGCGTACAGTCTGGTCGCGGTCATAAAATGTGGGCTGCCCGCTTAAGACCCTCTGCTAATGCAGGCACACACATCATGTGCATTACATTTCATTACAACCTCACTGGCCTGGTTTTAAGAATATGGAGGCAGAGAGCCATGCACATTGCATGCTCACAAACACATACATGTAGTTGGCATTTGGTGGAAGCCAGTAAGTGCTGTAAGAAAGAAGTGTAAGAGGAAGAAAGGCAACACAGAGGGAGAGCATGTGAGTCCAAGGCAGCTGCAGGGCTGTGGCTAGATGCCCTGTGTGTGTTCTCCTGAGGGCTGGCACTGACAACATGAAGCCTGCTGTCCTGGCTGAAGTAGGTCCAGGCCTGCCTGGTGACAGAGACATACAGAGGGGAGGGGCACCCAGAGTGCAGAGGAGTCACCCAGTCAGAGTCGATTGTTGTGTGACTAATGTCTCTCTCCAGCGTCCATCTGCTGCTGGGCCCCTGTCTTGCTCACATCTCCTGAGCCTCACTGTGATTCTCCTGTCAACCATCACACCTCTTCTCTGCCCTTCCACCTACTCATTCCTGATTTTCACCATTATAAGCAGCTACAAAGTCATTACAGTCCCAAGGGCATTCATGGCAGTGACATTTTCGTCTAATTAATAATTAGAATTTGGTTTCACTAGCTCTTCGACATAAATCCATTGCAAAGTTTGTGTAAGTACTTCCTACGTTCTAAGTAACTACTAGCTAGTAGTGATTTATTTTGTCAGGTGACACCATTAAAACTTTGCAGCTATAATCAATATTTCTAATATATATAACAATAGGTTAGAGGGGTCACTCACACTGATAAACCTACCCGAGAATTATCACCTGACTCTAAAAAAACAGCTGGATTCTTGCGAAATTACAAGATCACGCAAGAATCGCGGGATCACATATCACACAAAAATCTATCTTTAGTTCTCATGCTTCAAGTAATGCATTTGTGTCTAATCTACCATCTTACTGCATCAGGTGAGAAGCTACTGGTTTAGGTGTGTGTGTAATGGCCGCAACGGTTTTTTTGAAAGTACCTTTTTCAAACAGTTTCCAATGATGGCTTCTCCGATGGTTCTTTGTAACACACCATCTGGCGCGTTACTAAAAACCCACAGTAGGTTACTGCTTAGCACCAAACGGCAAACTAAGTTAGCAACTAGCTGGTAAACATGGTAGAGCATTTAGAAGCAAACTAACCCTCAGGAGTTGGCAGACACCAAAACAATATTATACTGTGTGTGTGTGTATATATATATATATATATATATATGTGTGTGTGTGTGTGTGTATATATATATATATATATATATATATATATATATATATATATATATATATATATATATATATATATATATTTAGTATACACATAACCTCTAAGTAATTTTTAATTGTAATTTTTAATACATTCTGTAGTTACAGAACAAACAATATAAGTATATAGTATATATACTTGTTTGTTCTGTTTAACCTGTTTGTTTAACTTATTTTAGAGAATGTGTGACATGCACCTACAACACCAAAATAAATTCCTTGTATGTGTAAAAAACGTACTTGGCAATAAAGCTTTTCTGATTCTGAAGTAAAAACTAGTTTGTGTTGTGCAACCCATTTAATTTAGTGATGCTTAAATGTCCACATAGTCAAGTACTTAAGTTATAACTAAGCTTTGAACTTATAAAGTGTGAAGTGACGAACAGTTTGTGCAACAGACGAGATGGTGGCACGGATAAAGAAAAGGGTCTTTTGAATGGCAAATTAAGTTTCAAAGCCATTCCAGATAGTTCTTTCCACAAGACTAAAGATATTTGCATGTATTGTCGATGTGAATTGAGTTACCACTAGAGTAGTCTATATCCACGACCTTTCACTTCCGGGAAATTTCGCCGTATGTCCTTTTCAGCCAAATGTCCGTTACCTTACGCTTTCTTTGTGTTGGAATTTTAAACTCCGGTCGATTTATGAGGACTATGGTTAAAGGACAATTTCGGCGCAAAATGAACCTAGTGGTTAATAGCATATGTGTACCGAGTCAAACGTTCTCTGGGACATGTTTTCATGCTAATCGAATATGTCTCTAGCTTTTAACAAGCTACCGCAAACTGATGGTTAGCTGCTAACGCTACCTTTCGGGGCAGAGGGTAAATCACTATTTTATACCACTAACAAGGCTCAAAATAGCACCACACTTCAACGGTAGCATAATGAGGGTCCCTACATGTAAACCAAAGCATTGAGAACTTTGTAAATGTACAGACTTGTAAGTGTACAGACTTTTATTAAAAAGATAGATTATAAAGACAGTAGCGTTCATGTTTACATGAGCAGTCAAATCACTAATGCTGTGTTTGAGCTATGTTACTGGTTACTGGTTGCACAGCATTCATCGTTTGACTGCTCATTATAATCTATCTTTTTAATAAACTGTCTGTACACTTACAATGTTCTCAATGCTTCGGAAAAACGCAAACCCAGCATGCCACAGCTGTAGGACAGCCATGGAAGCGGAAAACTAACAGATTGTTGGATTGGGACACAGTGTTCTCTACAGGTCGCTTTGCAATGTATGTAATGTTATGTTATGTTATTGTGGCTAACGTTACCATCGCCAGCTTCAAGGTTATGATATGTTGGACAGAAAGATGGTTCCCACTTTCTTACAAACTGGCATGCAACCATAATGTGTAATGTACTGACTAGACAAGCTGTATAACGGGTCTGGAAGTAATAGTACCGACAATCTCCCCCCTGCCGAAATTGTTACCCCGCTTCTGTTCAGCGGGCGTAACTGACAGTGACTGTGCCCTTGGTACAGATGACTGTGAGGTCGCGGTCTTTTTAGCGGCTGTTTGAGTGACGTTAAGCCGAGAAAAGGTGGCTGTCAAAAACTCTGCAAGGTTGCGGTCTTCTTTACGGTTAGTCGATAAAAGGTGACTGTCGGCTGGGTACAGAGTTCCGCGAGAGCACAGGCTTTTATAACCTGTTCCCTGTTACTTAAAAAACTCTTCATCTAGTTAGCAACTATACCCCTGATGCCGTAACGTTCCAGTTTTTTTTAATTAATATCTCATGATTAATTGTGTCGAACACTATCCTGACTGCATGTTGTTTTTGGTCTACGGAATTTGGGATTCCTTAGATTTAATCCAATAAAGCCAGTGCTGTTGATCAATTTACTCTGAATACATAGTGATTTTCAGTGAGTGGTTTGTGTTTATCTATGAATTTATCCAATCTATTATTGAAAAGTTTTTCAAGAATTTTGGAGAATTGTGTTAGTAATGAGACAGCTCTGTAATTTGTGAAGTGGTGCTTATTACCAAATTCATACAGAGGTATGCCTTTTGCTATTTTTATTTTGTTTGGAAATGTACCGGTTTGAAAATTTACAGATGTATGTGAATGGATTTGTTATTCCATCAAATACCTTTTTTACTACAATCATATCATTGTCATCATAATCAGAAGACGTTTTGTTCTTACATTTCATAACAATATCAACAATTTCCCTTTCATCCACTGCTGTGAGGAACATTGAGTAAGAATTTCTATTTATTAGCTTTCCAAGACTGTCCTCCGATGTGCCTTGATTAGGAATCTTTCCTGCAAGGTCAGGACCAACATTCACAAAAAAACTGATTAAAACTGTTGGCCACAACATCCATATTATACATCCATCTTTTCATTATCCAGACCCATTTTTTATAACACTGATCAATATGCTCCATATTCCTTTTAATATTTTTAATATGTTATTTTCTAACATATTCTTATAGTATTCTTTTTGCTAGTCCTTATAATATTAGTTAACTTATTTTTATATTTTTTATATCTATTCTCAGCCTCTTTAGTTTTCAGCCATATGACATCTTGGTACAGTCTATTTGCCTTTTTACAATCATTTTGTAAGCCCTTTGTGATCCATGGGCATGCTGCATATTTAAATGTTCTACGACAGTTTTTATTATATAATATTGTGAATCTCTGGAGGGAGGACCTTCGTTGTGCACAATAGATTTCTGGTGGCTCCTCCAGGGGTGCCAGGGGCTCTGAAGGGTGAAAATCTCTGAACCTCAGCCGACACCGGAGGTTCTGGCATGAGACAGGATCACTGGCTTTCCTGAGGTTTGGCTTCACACCAATACACAAGTAAACAAAGAGTTTCGCGATTGACCCACCGGAAACCCCACACCCCCTAGCGTTCTGGCGGTGAAATGCACCGCGATGCAACGAAACTCGCTCAACCCCGACGCAGAACTCCGAAACGGACACGCCGTAGGAGCTACGGTGTGGAGTTGACGCAGAAGCATGGCCATTTCATTTAAGGTGCTGACACACCAACCCGATTATCGGCCGTCGGACTGTCTGGCAAGGTTGGTGACCCAAGTCTGTTTGGTGTGTTCCATGCCGTCGTCAGTCGGAGGAGCCGTCGGCGTTCAGTTGGGCCGATTTGACTCGTTGAATCGGCCAGTGGGCAGTTGGACTCAATGACCAATTACAGGAAATGACGAGCAGGATGAGCGTGACGAACGCCTCTCAAAATCTGCCGAAAATCTTTTAAACTGACCTTTGTCAATCTGAAATGAAAACAGATTCAGCAACTGCATGGCCTATTTCTCACTTAAAATGTTTTCAGAAAGACGTTTGGGTGAACTATTTTCGTAAAATATGAGATCGTATTCCGAACGAGCCGCCATTATGGTCTGTTTTGAAATTGTTTTTGAATATGGAATATGTAACAATGGAGAGATAGTCTTGATGTGATATAGAACGCTCAATTACGTTGTAACCTTGGTTCTCTAAGTGAAGAGACTATCTTTCCAGCTGCAGGTTGACGGAGACGGTTCCACGCCAGCACAGGTGTTTTATAGATAACCATAGGGCGTGGCCGGGCAAGCCGGTGTGTCTTAAAGAAGTATCCCCGTACCTCTTTTCACTCAGAGAACTAAGGTTACAACGTAACCGAGCGTTCATTGCCATTGCCTCAGCATATGCCTTCAAAGTGATCACGTTTTGTGAATGCTTCTGTAGTAAAATGCAGAAATGTTCAGATCAAGTAATTATCTTTTCTTCCAAGTTTTTTTTTTTTAGAGGGAATCCTTAAAAGATTATTTGAATGTGCAGTACTGCTTTTGTGCGCAAAGTGATTGTTTTAGTGATTTACAGACAATAGCTGACTCAACCAGGGAGTACATCAAGACTCACACAGTCTCTCTTGAATCTGCTTTGTCAGTGACAAATGTAGTAGTAGTAGTAGTAGTAGTAGTAATAATAATATAATAATAATAATAATAAGTTTATTTATATAGCACCATAGGACAGTGTCATTGATTCATTATTATGCTTTTGGCCCCATTTGGCTGAAGTGAACAGAACTCCAATATTTACTTTCTTTTACTGTCTCTGCTAACAAAACTAACATGAGAACTAACAAAACAATGAGCTAAAAGGCAACCCCTTTCACATTACACATATATTTGATCCATTGTTTATATGAAATATTCATGAGTGGACCTTTTTAAAGCTCAATGTGATGAGTTAGCACAATCAAACACTCACCCCAGTAGTCTTTTAAAAGTTGACAGTTGAAAAGTTGAATTGTTTCGGCTCTATGACCATGCCATACTATCACCCTCCTTTTAACCAACAAAGCCAAATGTTAAATGTTGATTATTGACAACATACTGAACACACTAAACTGTAGGAGTGGTTTGAAAAGTTTCTATGAATGTTGCGATCCTTTATTTCCTCCATTAAAGCTTGTCATCAGTGGAGTCATTGTAACATGAATCTAAGATGATCACAGCCTCTGTTACTTGTAAAGAGGGTTACTTCACTTTAGCATACACATTTGTACAAACACAATCACACTTGGGGTAGAGGAAACTAATCTTGCTGCTGGTGCTCAACCATAAAGCCTGCTGGATGAATGAATCCTTGTTTGAATGGTAAACTGCTGGGGGAGGGCAGGAGGGGAGGAAAGCAAGGGTGGGAAGTTGGAGAGGAAACGGAAATGAGGATGAATAGAATAAACATGAAGCGAGAACCAGAGGATAAACTCTAGTAAAACCAGCAGATCTCATTCATTACACATGGCTGGGAGTCTAAGCCAGTAGATGTTTTTTTTTGCGGCCTTGCAGTGCTTTGTCCCAGGTGTTAAAAAGCATTGCGCTTGGCTCAAGTGTACGGGGTTAAAATGTCTCCAAAATGTTTCCTGCTGCATACGTGCACACTGTCAAGTGTAATTGTATTAAAATTAGTTAGACACACATACACACACACTGACATACACTTCAAACTGCAGGCTGTGGCAAGGGACAATGCATGGGAAGTGTGAACAGTTGAAGACCACACAAAATGACGTGTTCGCCCAAGGAGCTGACACTGTAATTGTGTGTGTGTGTGTGTGTGTGTGTGTGTGTAGTGTGTACTACGCCAACCCTGCTGTTTGCTGTGGGGGATTTAAGAAGAATTTTAGGCAGCTGGCAAGCCCCTTTCAGTTTTACAGTTTTTTCCTTCCTAAATTTGCTAGTAGCTGTGTGTAGTAGTGGTCACTGTCTGTCTGTCTGTCCCTCAACTCCACTTACAGTATGTGCATGTGGATTTGATGTTGGGCTACCACAGCGGTTTGACAAAATAGGCTATTTTCTACATGATAAGAAGCAATACTTTTTCTCTGGCAGCTGGGATAAAGGCCTACTGTAGCATCCCCTGCAGAAGCAATGGCCAACTCTCACACTGATGGTCCATGAAGATTTTATTTAAAATACATACACTATCATATTCACGAACACACAACAAGAGCTGAGTGGAAAAACAAACAAAAAGCCCTTATAATTCTGCAAATTTTTAATACTGTAAAACACAAAAAAAATGCAACAAACCATACACAAAGTGCAAATTATCCACAAATACATTCAGAGATTTGCATCAGCTTACGTTCATATAAAAGCTGTTATCATCAGCATCATGGACAGAGGGCTAGGGTAAGCTAGTAGCCAAAATGAAGCTCTAGTATACTAGTATAGACACTCGAGTAAGTAAATACACTCAACATTTTACATGTAAATATCATTACCAAATTTCTCAAAGCGCTCAAACCTTGTTCATTTTCCAGCTAGGTGCTAGTTTTGCATTGGACGAAGAGCGTTTCCACAACTTTGCACTTGAGTCATTTAGCCATAGACTGTATAAAACATGGACGTTGTTTCCGTGATGTAATCCATAGGTTTCTGAAGAGCCAAAATGAAGCACAAAGTGGGTGGCTCATGCCGGAGCGGGTGTCACTGTCTTGGCAAGGCCTGACGTCAGCTAGTCTGGATCAACGGAAGTACATTTCCAGGATAATTGCCTGACATCCACGTGCCGGATGTCCCTCACCTTCCGCTCGCAGTGTGATTCTCAAACTCTGTTTGTTTCAGGAAACAACAAACTTTGAGCTAGCTAGCTACACACTAAAGGCAAGTTTTGAAGACAATTTGGATTGTGCTACAAGGCAGGCCTACTTGGTACTTTTTGAAATTATAGTAAAGATTGACAAAGAATATGTTTACGGCATTTACTCTCTAACTGGGATGTTTTGGGACCGATTGGGGGGATTATGGACGAAGTACACACGGTGATACACTGGTAGGAGCAATTACGTTTCACCATGTATCCAGCTAATTTAAATAGCACACGTTACTGTATTGCCGTTTTCTTTTGCGGGGTGCAAATGTTCCACCAAAACAAGTTCCTTCACGAGACCATTATGCAGAGTAGGATTGAAAACGATTCCTCGAGTAACTCGAATAATTCGATTACTAAAAATCCTTGATGCAAAATGATTTGCCTTGAAGGTTTGTTTAATTAATGCTACCAACGTTGTATCGCTCACGGTGTTTCCGCATCAGCACACCGGGCTGATGCTGCTGGCGACACATGCCATGAAGACATGCCATGAAACGACAGAAAGTGTCCAAAGTTTGTAATCAGTTCAAACGTAATTAAAATGAAAACTCTGTACAGTGTGTTTACTGCAAAATCAAACTAGCTTACCACAATAATAGCACGACGTCAGTGCTTCAGCATCTCAACAGAAAACATCAAGTCTAACTTAATCATCCAATCCACGAAGCGGACCCGACATCAGAGTTGTATGGACGATGAAACTACACCAAACACAACAACTACCAAAATGAAAGAAAAATACGTAGTGGTGACCACAATTTGATCTAAAGAGCCGACTTGTTGACTATCCCTTCGGAAAAACAGCTGATTGTTTTTTCTCACTCTCTCTCTTCACGGAGAAACAGCTGATCAACGATCTACTAGCAGAAGTGTAACAGAGCTGTGTAGCATTGTAATCAAATATATAAATAAAAATGGGTTGAGTATAACTAATATTTACATATAGGCCTTTATACAGATCAGTCTCAGGTTGAAACTTGTAGTTCTGAAAGTTAAGTTACACAACTTAAGGTAATGTTTATGTATGTTTAATGTATGCCTTAGTTTGAGGTTGTTATTGCATTTCAGATTTTTTTTCTTTAAAAACAATGTAATATGGCACTTAAATGCACTTAATAGGTTTAGTTTTTTGAGCGATGATATTGTAAGCAATGTAGGCAATACAAATGTTGCTTTTTCCGAAAATTAAACCAAACTATTGTATGTTATTGCTCTTCAATAAAACAAAAGTATTTCTTATCTGATTACTGGATTAATCGGTGGAATAATTGGTAGAATACTCAATTACTAAAATAATCGATAGCTGCAGCCCTAATGCAGAGCCACCATCGCTGCGTCCAGAGCTTAGCCTTGCCCAAGACGATTGTGCTAGGTAGGAGCATTAGTTAGGAACCATGTGACGTTGAGTTTATATAGGAGCCACCAATGAAAAGTTGCTGTGCAAAACTTTAGATTTTTTTTAGCCATTTTCGCCTTTATATGGAAATTGTGGGAGAGAGGGTATGCCATGCAACAAAGGTCCCAATGCTGGAATCGAACCCAGGACATTGCAGTAATGTGGTATGCCCTGTAACCACTCTTCTGTAGGATGCGCTGCTGTGCACAACTTTAATTTGTAGCTTATACAGCACTTTTTGTGTCTGCCTTTTTTCATTTCAGGGTTCCTGCTGTCTGAAGTTGAATTTGGACCAGCCTGCTGAGTTGTCTAGTCTACCAGCAACGTTTAGTATTATTATTGGTAGTTTAATTATTGGTAGCATTTGGGATTACCCTCGAAGCAGCAGTATGGAACGCAGTAACTGGAGCGGCAGTGAGAGCCCAGGCGACGACATGGAACGATTAAGTGACTCAGGAGGAGATAAGACCATGGACGGGGACCCTGAGGGAGTCTGGAGCCCCGACATTGAGCAGAGCTTCCAGGAGGCCCTGGCCATCTACCCACCTTGTGGAAGGAGGAAGATTATACTGTCAGATGAAGGAAAGATGTACGGTGAGTAATGGGAGATGGAAGGAGGTTAGGTGTAAAGTGCTCTGAGTCACTGAAGAAGGAAAGCTTTACTTGTGTTGTCAGAAAATATGTAAGTGCCCATATTATGAAAAAAACACTTTTTCTGGGATTTGGTGTGTTATTTTGTGCCTCTGGTGCTTCCACACGCATACAAACTTTGAAAAAAACCCATCCATGCTGTTTTGAGTGAGATACAGGTTTCTGAACGTGTCCTGCCTTCAGTCTCCGGGTGAGTTGTTCAAAATCTGCACGGCTTTCTACGTAACTAGCCGAGATGAGGGGCCTAGGGGGCTAACCGTTAGCATGCTAGCTTGTTCTCAATGGCAAAACACTGCTACAACACACACAAATCCACCCTAATCTATAAAATAAATTGTATAGAACTACTTGCATGTCTATGTTCTGCAGGTATTCCACACAAAGTTGGAAGTGCGCCCTCATTTAGAAGAAGTCTCCCAGTTAATCCTGCCTTGTACAGGCCGAAGTTGCAGAAACAGCTAGCTAGCTCATGTAATCCTTACCTAGCTACTGCGCATGTGCGACTGTCAACAAAGATGTTACAGAAGTTGCGAGGTATCACTCTGTAGCTAAAACAGAGACCTGACACAGAGTACAACAAAAATATGGTGGTTTTAGAAAATTAAACCATGTAAACCTATTCTGATACAATCTCAAATTACAATTATGAACCTGAAAATGAGCATAATATGGCCACTTTAAGAAATAAGCAAAGCCAAAATGGCTTTTTCAGATTCTTTTTTGTTTTGTTGAAAATATTCAATTTAAATTATATAAAATAGAGAAAGCAGCACAATTTCATACTGACTTTAGCTGTTTAGATAACAGACACCGAACTGCCCTGCTGTTAAACAGATAGACAGGGGAACTAATCACAGACATTTGCCACGTTCATGGAATAACAGTGGTGCGCAAATGAAATACTGATGTAGGATTAGATTAATTCACTTATTAATAAAAGGTGCAGGAGCACTTCTGGATCGTTCCGACCCACTTTAACCCCTGGTGGAATGATTATGAATGCAGTTCATGAAATACAGTTACTCCGAGTCATTAGTGAAGGTAGCCTATTTGTAGCATGGTCCTACCAGACTCTCGTACATTTCATTTGTACAGAGAGTCTGGCCTTTCTCCATTGACAAGTGTTAACTTCCTTGAAGGCGGGTACTCTGTTAAAGTTTAAAACTATTGGATTTGCCCAGGAGGGCCACAACATCATGGCCACCAACAAAACTCAGCAAAGATTGTTCTTGCTCGGGCTTTAACTTCTGGATATTCGGCAGCATTGCTGCCACAACGGGCTGAATGGCTTCGCTCACATCTTTCTAGTGCACGTCCTCAACGTCATCGTTCTCAGCCACTCCCTCTGTTCGCTGATTGGACCTACAAATATTTGACCGGAGAAAACCCAAGAATATACCGCAAACCCAGACGGAGTACTGAAGGGAAATTAAAATTGAGCGGAAGTAAGTAGGAGCGCGGAGCCAGGCTAGTCTATTTGTGGATGTTAGCATAGTTTGCGTTCAGCGGCAGAGGAGAGAGGTGTGGGGATAGCTCATGAGCACTGCCAGCTGAGTTGATTGACACAGCTGGTGCTCATGGACTAATTATACTCCCTTCAAATGCAGTAGTGTGCTGGAACCAGGGATGTCTGGCACACACCAGAGGCAGCCATACTGGCTTTTAGATTTCGTTTACTATTGAACTGTTTGCTAAACTGTTTGCTAAACTGTGGGAGTTTTGGAGCAGCGTGACATAGATAGAGAAGCTGGGCAACCAGAAGCGCACGGTGAAGCTAAAGATGTGAGATAAAAAAGTGCTTTTGTCTGTGAGCGGTCTGTTTGTGCAGTGAGAACTCATGGTGACAGCAACAACGCGCCCACAAGTGTCTACTTTGCGAGCGCCTGAGGGCATACACGCTCTCATAGGTAAACTTTGCTCTCAAAGTTGATTTCTGCTTGCCTGAATTAAACTGACTTTTGACACTTTGGGGGCGGTAACCAAGGGAGGCACTGGCCCTCCTTTGATTGGTCACTTTCAAGGCGATCTCACCCGCAGACCTCCTAGTCTACCTTAATTGACAGCAAACATTATCATTCAGGAAGCCCAAAGTTGTAAGGTGTACCGGTCGAAGATTAACGATGTAACGCAAGATAGCACCATAAATAAAGGAATGTATAATGTAAGTGTCTCTTATCCATTCTGTTGTTGGGATATGTGCAATGCTTTTGAAATGTCTGTAAATCTTTGCCAATATATGTACCCTAAACTCTAACATTAACGCTAGAGCTAACGTTAGCCTTAGCTAACATGGCTGTTGTTAGCCTGGCCAGCCAGTCTGATTAATCCAGAAACAGAAATAATGTTTCATGGCGTGGTGTATGATGTAAAGGTAACACATTCTACTAATAAGTTAAACATGCCAAAAATAATAAGTATTTGGTTAGTTGGCTCTAAATTTCTTTTATAAATTAATAAGACTGGCTGGCCAGGCTAAACAATAGCCATCTGAGCTTAGGCTAGCTGTAATGTTGGAGATAAGGGTAGGCTACATTTCAAAAGCATCGCACATATCCCATATAACAACAGAACGGATGAGAGACACTTATACATTCCTTTATTTATGGTGCTGTCTTGTGCAACATCGTTAATAAAGACAGTTTTGCGGCTAATGTTAGCTGTCAATCAAGGTACACTGCTCTGTGTGGGTGAGATCCAGAGATGGGAAGTAATGAAGTACAAATACTTAGTTACTGTACTCAAGTAGATTTTTCAGATTTTTACTTTCCTATTTATTTTTGTGCCGACTTTTTTACTTTAACTCCTTACATTTTAACACGAATATCGGTACTTTCTACTCCTTACATTTTATTTACAAAATTGGCTCGTTACTTTAGTTTCAAATAATTTCATTGGAGTTACCGTTATTTTTCGCGTCATCAATACCAAATTCAATCTAATTATGGGAATATATGTTGCACTTGATGCACCATTACAAGACGACGCGACAGATTCGGCGGCATTCATTCGTGGCAAATCATTGCGGCATGATGGCGGTAACGTTAGCACATAGTAGTATGGACTGACGACATGATTGAAAATGAAGAAAACGGAGATCCCAGAGATTGGGCAGACTAGCAGCAAGACATTCCCAATCATCCTTGGCCTTATCTGAGAGAGATGTTTGAGATAGTAGGCATCAAGAATTACTCCTGGCGAATGAACTTTAAAAGTATGGGGAACTTCTTAATTAATGTCTGTTTAGTAATTCATATTTAATCCTTTCTTTTCTTTCCAGATGCCATATTTGAGCACACACACAGACATGTAGATTCCTTTAAATGTTAAGGGGAAGATTAAAAAAAGAGAAACTGGATCTGTGAATTCTCACAGAATCACAATTGAATTCATATCTTGCTACTCAGTCAGAATCTTATTAACCTGGAGTCCCAGTCTCTGTCACAATAATCATATATGTGATGTTTTAGGCCTATTGGCAGACATCCATTTTAAAATGTAGGCAATGGCATATTAAGAGCCTTTTTTCCATGTCCACTGAAGTTTCTCAGCTTGCACTCTAGTAACGTATATGTGGTCCGGGTAGCTTTGCATAAAAAAATGGTCATTCGCAAGGCTACTTTTACTTTTAAGTAAATTTTCAAGCCTGTACTTTGTTACTTTTACTTGAGTAAAGAAGTTAAATCAGTACTTCTACTTTTACCAGAGTATTTTTTTAACACAAGTATCTGTACTTCTACTTTAGTACGGGAAGTGAGTACTTTTGCCATCTTTGGTGAGATCCCCTTGAAAGTGACCAATCATAAGAGAGCCATTGCCTCCCTTGGTTTCTGCCCTCAAAATGTCAAAAGTCAGTTTCATTCGGGCAAGCAGAAATCTACTTCCAGAGCAGAGTTTACCTGCGAGAGTGCGTATGCCCTCAGCGCTCGCAAAGCAGACACTCGTGGGCGTATTGTGGCTGCTCTGTGTGTGTGCTGCTTAGTTTTATACACGCAGGTGCCATTCTTTCCCTCTCCCTATGTTTTGTTTCATGCTTGCAGCTGCCTGTACAACTCTCGATTGTTGAATTGGTGCGCGAAGAGTAGGGTTGGATACCGACATCCGGTGCTAATACGGCACCGGGACTTTAACAACCTGTCTCTACCGGACTGAATAGTAATGCAGATTTCAGTGCCTCATTTCGGTGCCACTGAAATGCCAGCGCTGCCCTCTGATGCTCCGAAACGGACGTTAGAGGCAACCAAAAATTAGCTGCATGTGACGCTAGTTAGCATAATACACTTGGCAGCAGGTAACGTTAGCCTACCGTTAGCTAGCAGCTGGATTAAACCATGGATGTATTAAGAGAACGGTTAAAATGCTGACAGCTAACGTGGTGTGACTGTTTAACTGTAGAGGATTCCAACACAGAGACGTAGTCTGCAGCTGCCGTTGTTGGAAAAACAACACACTTGAAACTCGCCTCGCCAGCCTCGTGGTGCATTCATAGTTATTCTAAAAATACCCTTTTTCCATCTAGTGGTTGTTTTTGTTGTTTACCAGCGATTTACTGGTGAAATAAGTTATTGTTATAAGTTATTGTTATTACATTTTTAATAAATCATTTAATTTTGACCACATGGCCTTAGCAATAAACAAGCCCTTCTTAAATGTCACCGACTGTCGTTTTGTGCTCCTATTTTAATTTTTTTTTAATATAGAAAAAAAAATTAAATCCTTACAAAAGGTCGGTTCAGGCACCGTTTAGGCACTGACACCGTTTTAAAAGTATCGTGTTAGCACCAGTATCGAGAAAAACGATACCCAACCCTAGTGAAGAGTAATATCTTTGCATATGAAATTATATAATTTGCGTGTGAGCATGTTTTATCGCGCCGCGAGATATGACATAATCCTGATGCCATAGGGTTAACGTTAACGTTACATGATTGTCCACCGCAGGTTGATGTCGGATTGCTTTTTCTCCAAAAGTTGAATCTGACTCAACTTTTTTGCTGCAGCCATTCAAAACAAACGGAAAGATCTGCATTTTTGCCACAATGTCTGACGAGTGACAACCAATGCAGTGTTTGTGAATGAATGCTCAGCCAGCCAGTGCCTCACTGTATTGGCATTATGCACGGCCATACTATCTTTACCTTTATCAAATCGCCTGAACACCAGGCTGCCACGGTATAACCATGCAGACCTCTACAAACATCAGACTTCTTGCTTGTAACTCAACATTTCTCTGTTTTTGGCTGATATGGACTGACATAGCGCTGCATAAATTAGTAAGTGGATAGTGGACATTTAGCTAGCAGCTTTATCCTGACAAAAACACCACTATCAATTTCATAAGACTAATATTCAAATCCCAAAATTGAAAATCGAATACCTACCCATCGAATGAATATTTCAATATTCAAATTTTGAGATCCAGCCCTAGTAGTTAGCAAGCATTAGCTCAGAGGGCTAACTTGGCTTTACTTTATCAAAAGCCTTCCTTTTAAGTTTAAATCTGTACAACAGTGTGCTGCGTGTGATGTCTTTCGCACATGTGCATGCATTCATACAACAGCGTGCTGCTTGTGACGCTTTTGCGTTGACCACAACTGTGGTTTTGCCACTGTTGCCAACAACTGGAAGCCTTTTAGAATTTGCCTAAATCTTTTTCATCACTAAATTAACTTCTAAAATATATTTGGTCAAGAAATCAACTGTGTAGATATAGATTATGGGCTGTTCCACAGACATTGATGTGTAATCCCAAATTTGCTTGACGTTTTCAGAGTTGAGAAGCTCCACAAACTGACGCCAGCTAGTGCCTCCTGGGTTTGCTAGCTAGCTGGCCAGTCAGTGCTCAAAGACCCCACTGTGAGCTGGTAGACAAGAGGCTTTTATTTCACTGCTGATGGATCGTTTGTTTAAATAACACAACACAGTGGCTGGGTTACCTCAGTTGGTAGAGCAGGCGCACATATATAAAGGTGTATGCCTTGACGCAGAAGGTCCAGGGTTCAGTTCTGACCTGTGATGATTTCCTGCATGTCTTCCCCCTCTCTCTGCCCTTTCATATGTTGCTGTCCTATCCATTAAAGGCTGTGCGATCTGTTGTCCCTGGGTGTGTATACAGTGCACATAAAACATTCAGTACATTACAAACATTACATAGCTGTTATAATAATTTGTTTAAAGGAACACGCTGACTTATTGGGACTTTAGCTTATTCATTTACATGTTGTGATTTGTATAGTCACAGCGTGTACAAACGTCACATGAGACACAGCCATCTTCTAACCGTATATATACTGGGAACTATATTCTCAGAAAGGTGAAGCACTGCTACTTCTGCTACTTGGGCGGAGTGATTTGCTTGCAGCACCTGAGAAGTGCCGTGGTGAGGAGCAGAGAGTAGCAGTGCTTATTTGTACACGCTGTGACTATACAAATCACAACATGTAAATAGGAAAATGTTGGCGTTATTTTGTCACTTATTAGGAGCAGTAGGCTAGTTGGAGCTGGTTACCTCCAGGATATGTGCTAAGCGAGGCTAGTGGTGGGGGCTTCAGACAGACACGCACGGAGATGAGAAGGGTATGTATGGACTTATCTAACTCTGGGGGATACGGTGAATGAATCCCAATAAGTCGGCGTGTTCCTTTAAGGGGTGGGGGAGCTCAACCATGCAGTTTATTATAAAGTAAGCAAACATGTTCTATAAACAAAAAAATTCAAAGCTCAATAAGTTGTATTTTTCAATTGCAATAGTGATATGAGTTTTTTTGTCCTGTGCTTTAAGAGCTTGTTTATAGGCCAAGCCTGGCCTAGCATACTGCAAAAGTTTCATACTGCATACTACTGATGAACACTGCATACTACGTTCGTCGGTAGTATGTAGTAGATGGTTGAGAATACAGCCTGGTGAGTGACTCAGAGTCCAAGAGTGAGTGAGTGACTCACAGAAAGTCCTGAATTAATAGTATGATTCATTTTCTATAGATCAATAAATTAGTAAAGGACCAAGTGTGATGTAGGCTACTATACAGTATGTGTTTAAAATATCCCTGGTTGCTAATAATAAGGAGCAAGATTTGGAATAAGTATCGGAGGACACATAATTGTGTTTGATACAGTGGTGCGTGTATATATTGAGTGTAGATACTTTGTATAACTCTGCACAGTGTTATAAACACGTTTGGGCGAGTTGTTCGCTGTGGTGTTGTAAGATTAAGAATTACTAGGTAGATGGCTGTGTGTGAGGGCTGTCTCATAGGGCCTTGAGTGTCAGAGACAGGAAAGAAAGACACTGTAAAAAAAGAAAAAAAGGGGGGCATTATGTGTATGTGTGCGCGTTTGAGAATGAGCTACCACTGAGAGAGTATATGTATATTGTGTGTGCGAACTAATAGAGTGATGAACAGATGGTCCTCTGGCTGCCACCAGCTGTGCCTCCCACCCTCTCTCTCGCTCTTGCTCTCGCTCTCTCTCTCTCTCTCTCTCTCTCTCTCTCTCTCCTTATTCAAAGTGCACTTTAGTGATTTCCTTGATTCTACTTGAGTTCTAGGCTTGTGAGTATCAAATTAAATCCCAGATATTAGATACTTTTTCCCACGCACACTTGATGAAGTCTTGCCTCTGGACCTTGATGAATTTAAACACACGCTGCTTGTGTATGTGTGCCCTCCTGCTCTGTCTGAAATCGACTTTTATCCCGTTTTATCACAGTTTTAAGCCGCATAATTTATAATAAGTGTTGTATCACCTGCTGCTAAATAAAACTAACGTTACTTGAACAACAAATCTGTAATCTGTTTGCAGCCAACGTTAATAAATAACATGGTGGCAGCCAGCGGGGTTAATGAATACGTAAATCGACTACCACAAGTTTGGCAAACAAACAAACTCATTTATCTTTTCATAACATCTAGTGAACGAGGTTATAGGTTACGCAGGGAGGGGAATAACATTCAGCTCATCAGACGTTTCCTAAAAATAAAGATTGTTCACAGGTCTCGCATCGAAATCAGGAGAAACAGTCCAGACCAAAAGTACATAACAGTATTTTATAGAAACAGGTGTCCACCTACTTTTGGCCACAAAAGCTCCTTTGTATTATTGATCAGCCAAAAATCAATCAGTCTCACTCTGTTCTCTGCCTGAGTGGCATGTTCAGTTCTATTTGTTTACCCTTTTGACTTTGTGTCCAAGTTGTTGACTTGTTTATCGCTGTTGCCTAATTGAGTTATTGATTATTATAATATATTATATTGATTACTGAGCTAATTGAGTCTCTGTTTGGCATAGAGACCAGAGGAGTTTATTATGATGTTTAGTTATTAAAAATATTAAATGATGGTACTATTATAACTCAGTACACCCCAAAATAATAACAAGGCCCCCAAAGCAAATGAAAACATGCAACTCAACTGTTACTGCGTACTTCTACTTCAGGAATCAGGGCTTTGCAGTAACATTTGCCCGATTGCCTTTGGCAACCAGCTTGAGTCAATTGGCAACCATTTCATGGACTCTGGTTGCCCCCTTTGGCAACCACCTGGTCAATATTTGTGTTTAAAAAAAATATAAAAACAAATCAAAACCTACAAAACTGGAAAATCTTATTTCAAAAGAAATAAATATTTTATTTGGTTGTCTCCGTAAAGTTTAAACACTAGCTACATTCATACGCAACACAACATTTCAGCTGTTGTGCGACCGCTTTCCACACACGCGTTTGCTGTGAAAAGATACAGGCAACGAAATTTTCTGTTCACGTTAAAAGACACAAACTAGCACTGGTCACTGCTGTTGTAGGAAAAACAACACAAATGTGAATAAAGGTTGCATTTACTTTAAACTGGTAAACCTCGTGGTGCATTCAAAGTTTTTGAAAATACCCTTCTCTCATCTGTTTTTGACGTTTAACAGCGTCTTACTGGTGAAAGTAGTAATTATTGTTAAAGGTTATTGTTATTACATTTTTAATAATCATTCACCCTTTTTTGTGCTATCCAAAAATTTATTCCAATCCGTGACTAAAAAACGTAATCCGAACCATGAGTTTTGTGATCCGTTGCACCCCTATTTGAGAGGGATGGGAAATAATATTGCAAGCCATTCTCTCATTGTTTCATTATTACATTTTGTATGGTATAGTTACATATGAAATGGATTGCTCCAAATATAGGCAATTAAAAACACGGCAACCATATTGTCAATTTAGGCAACAAAACGCTGTTGCCTGGTTTCCAAGCCTGGCAAAATGTTAGCGTTGAGCCCTGCATATAATATAGAATGAAGTTAACTGTTCACTGTTCAGAGAGCTGTGTATGAGAGCAGGCGGGTGTCAGATCTGTGCAGAACACCAGAACAAAAACACAGACACACAACAGTATGATTATAACATCCAAAACACAAGATTTGCCCTCAGTGGTTTTTGTGACTAAAAATACTTTCAAATGCTTATGTTTGAAAATAAACCAGTCAAAATACACAAAGAGCTGGCATAGAGCCATAGCACCCAAAGGTCATGCCATGCCACTGAAGACACAGCTTCAAACGGGTAGCCCTGTTCTAATAAAAATGCAAATCCTGCCCTGCTGGGCTGAAGAGCAGATTCAAACCGAGTCAAGCCAAGACAGCACATGTATGGAAAACACCACTCTTTAGGTAAACATTTGAATGCAGGACTTTTACAGTGCAATATAAATAGTTTTACTTAAGATATGTTTACTTCCTCTACCACTGCTAATACCAACATTCCCAGTTAGAGAAAGAGACAGAGACAAACAGGCAAGTGTGAAGTAGATGTCAGACGAACGATTCCCGAGAATTTTGGTAGACGGACGGACGGACGCTTGGTAAGCGGGCGCAGAACTGCTGGCGGTCCTTGAGTCGGTACGCCGGCAGACACCAGTGTTTTTTAAAGTCTTCAAACTGCTTATCGCTGAAGAAAAATAGGGAGCAGATCTCTGGTCACGCAACTGTAATATATAGTAACTGTGGACGTAAGAGAGGCCTGTGCAGGGCACAAGGGCGTGAAAGAAATCTTAACAACTGCGCATGCGCGAAGGTATAAACCCAATAACAACAGAGGGCGAAGCCTATACGAAATAGAACTGCAAACTGCTGCTGGCTGATCTTTGGTCTTGTATGATGTCACCACCTGTTGAACCCTGCAGGTGATGTCACCCAGCAGCAAAAAATGTCCAGGGTCAAGTTACTGTTTAAAGGAGCTAGCAGCTTCTTTGTGATAAATGAAAAATTAACTGTGGTTAGCAGGAGCAATGATGGGTTGAGCCATTGTGCCTAAAAAGACATTAAGAGTGACACCTAAAAAAAACTCAAATGAATCCACAAAAGCTGTCTCATGGCTGAATGCTGTATAATTGTCAGGGGGTCTTTGCGAGGTGCAGCACTATACCAACAAATTAGGCTTGTCACTTAAAAACACATTGTCCCGTGGATGTCGTAACAAGCACAAACTTCCACTCGGCGTTAGCCCCTGTGGTCTTTCTGGTCTTCCGAGGGTGCACAACAATATACACTACTCCACTGCAGCCTTGTTAGTGAGCGCGGTCAGTGAGGCTTGGAACTTACTCTGAAAGGGTTTTCAAGCTATTCTATAAAACAGCTGAAGCTCTTAATCACTCTGCTAACTAAGCGTGGGGAGCTGTGGTAACGTAAACTACTGCTGTAATTATTTTTTAAGAAGACCAGAAAAGAAGGAAGCTGCAGAGTTTGATAGATCGCTTACTCATTCTCACAGGTATTTCTGTGCTCTCTCAATGACAAATTAGTCAATATTTTGTTTCTAGTGTGGTGTTTACATGGTTGTGACCTTGTGGAAAGTATTGCATTTCAATCATTTTATCTGAATTTGGGAATGGCCTGCTCATCACCTCACTTGGACTTATTCACATCTACGGTAGATTCAGTCACTTTTTTGATTTTATCAAATTATAACAGCTCTGCTTCTTGTTGCTTGTTTTTTTTTCTGTTCTCAAATCTTAACTGAATGGTCCAAAATAATGGAACTTGGGAATTCTGTGTTTTTTCAATTGTATTGTCTTCCTCAATATCTGCTTGCACCGAGTGGCTTCAGCCTGTAGATTAAGTCGGGGGTTGCTTCTGTTTGTCACAGTTAATGAACATCTGACTTTGGCCTTGAAGTCTTTCACAGGCCAAGTAGAGAGAAAGCAAGAGAGAGAGCGACAGAGAGAAGAAGTGGGAGGGAGCAGAAGGGAAGCTCATTCACTACAAGAGGGACAGAGGAGGGGAGAAGGACAGCAGCCAGAGCTGTGTGTGTGTGTGTGTGTGTGTGTGTGTGTGTGTGTGTGTGTGTGTGTGTGGGGGGGGGGGTGTGTGGGTTTTTCAGAAAGAGGGAGGGCGAGGGTGTGTGCCGCAGAGTTAGTGAAGGATGATAATTTACCGTTAAGCCTCCTAGAAAGACCAGCTGGCCCCTCTGGAGTCAGATGTCAGCCTCAGCAGCCAGGAGTGTGAGTGTGTTGGCAGTGGTGTGCGTGTGTTTGTGTGAGTGCTGTCGTCAGCTGCAGCTTTTTTGTCTGCTAGAAGGAAAACACCTGAATGGGTAGCTGTAGATGTTATCAGTCTAAGCTCCCTAACCCAGTGAGAATGGGATTGGTCAGAAGACACACACATGCACACACACCATCTGCTAGTTAGTTAGGGCTATTGTTGTGAGCCAGGGTAGTGTGTAGAGAGGTTTGGCTTTGTGCTGATCTTGACCATCAGTTGGCCAGCTGGCCTGATATTGGTTTTCCACTTGGTCGGAAAAGAAAACTGACCAGGAGACAAGCCAAGCTAAGCCACAGAGCAACAGACATGCTTGTTAGCAAATTAAATAACATATTTTATATATATATATATAATATATATATATATATATATATATATATATATATATATATATATATATATATATATATATATATATATATACATATATATATATATATATATATATATATATATATAATATATATATATATATATAAATATAATATAACACATCATTTCATAAAATAAAAAATAAATGTCGTCTTTGAATTTTGAGGACTCTGAAGTTGTAACCTGGGGCCTGTTGCACAAAACCAGGATAAGGGATTAAGCCGGGATATTCAAGTTATCCTGGATGAATTTAGCTTTGACTTGGTTGCACAAAAGCAGGTTGAATTAAACCCAGCCAAGTAACCATGGAGATTTATTCTTTGCAGCTAGCCTGCTCCAGAGCAGGCTAACAGCTGGGCTAAGATTAATCCTGAGTCTTGTTAAATCAGCTGCCGCTCTGATCCGAAATAAACGTGTTTAACAGTTATTCTGTTGTCTTCTGAATGTGTTCTGCTTTATTTTTATTAACATGCATTACTTGTCACTATTGCTGTCACAAGTTTGATTTAAATCCTACTAATGTAGCTCAGCGTAAATTCTGTCTGGGAGACTTCTATTACGTTGTCTCTCTTCTCTTTAACTGATCAGCTGGGCAGTGGGTGTTACGGTTCTGTATACCAATTAGAATCGGGCACTTATGTTCTAACCAATCACAGCATACTACCATGTTTTAAATCTGTTCTCTCTCCTGCTTCTGTCAGTTGTATTTTCAGACGAGAGTGCGACCAGGCATTTTTGACGGTGTTCTTGGTCTTCTCCCGGCTGACAACTCGTTTTTACGTCTTCGGATTTTTCTCACCACCACCAGTGTCTAGATTCCATTGGGGGATGTGTTTGGTTTTCCTAAACATTAGATTTGTATAGATACCCCTTTACAATGGAGTATAATCTCCAAATAATTATGTTTGTACTTACTGGTTATATCTTATTAATAAATGTTTGCATATCTGCAACGGAGTCTCTCCTGATTGAATTGCAGTTGTTTAGATGGTAAGAAATAGTTGCACTGGCACCGGAGATAAAGTGACAAAAGGGACAATGCGGAGGAAAGAGACTTGTCCTCCGCTGCTCTCCCCGTGAAATTTTCCCCGTGCAACGTGGAGAGACGGGGGAGGCAGGGGGATCCTCCCACACCGTGCAGCGGACTCTAAAGGAGACTTTTAGCGTCAATAACGACGACAATGGCACCTGACCAAACGTCCGTATTTTACGAGATGAGAGTGGGAATGTTTTATAATGCTACAAAGCTTCTTAATCTTTTTATTTTGGTGCTGTCACGCATCTTGAAGCTTGGGAGTGAGAAAAAAACATGAATAATAGGCTACATTGTTTTACAGATATGCTTACAGTGTGTATTGAAGTCACTCTCTAGTTTTTGTCCAGTCATGTTTATTCTGTATGAACATTATTTGTAGAAAGATATTTAGAATTAGTCATAGCTTATAGAGATTGGTGCATATGGTTGTAAAACATATTCTCGCATTATGAATAAGGGTTTGAAAGTAAGCCTAGTCCTTAGGGTAAATTTCCCGAGGAACATGAATTCCCTCTTCTCACTTTTGAGGCATAGTAGGTTAAATAATAATACATTTTATTTATATAGTGCTTTACAGGCTACTCAAAGACACTTTACAGTAAAACTAGCACATACAAACAGATACAGCAATAAAACCAACACTTAAAACAAGCATATTAAAAGCAATTAAAACCGAGTGTACAACTTTGTAAAAATGTGGAGTGACTAGTAGGCCCTAAGTAGATCTTTTTAAATCCTTACGCATTCAGTCGGTCCGCTATTGTCTGTCGGGCTTTTTCTCTTTGTCTGATAACAACAGGCCGTATTTCCCTTTTTGCATATTATATGCTTCACCTCCTCGTAACTTTCCATTAGAAGCTGCTGCTCAGCAGGTGAAACATATGCCGCACACGTCTTCCACATTTCTGCATCAGTACATCTGTGATCGATACCGTGGTCTATTTAAGAAAGCTGTGAACGAGCACTTATCCCAGCTATCTACACCTGGCTTGACATAGCTTCACCTTCTCATCCTGGCTCGGCAAACGTGCAACCGATTAAGCTGCGATGAGTGGACCACACTAAGTCAAGCTGCGCTTTTTCAGTTATCCTGGATTTCTTCATTCTACTTTTGTGCAACAGGCCCCTGGTCAGACTTTGGAGGCCACTGTAATGCAAACACTATCAACTAATGTGTTTATATATAATAGGGCTACACGATTATGACAGAGATGCAGTGCAGTGACAACTCTACAGCAACTTGTTTCCCTCACTACTGTAACAATATTAGCTGCTGTGTTTCAACAATGTTAAGCCTACAAAAATGTGCATGCGAGCTGAAATTCATCCTGGTGTTCTGTCAAGATTAAGCTAGTCCTCTAGCCGATAATTTATAAATAATAATGAATAATAATAAATTAATTTATACAGTGTAAACACTGCAGGCTATCCCATCTATCTTTTTCTCCACCAGTGAAATATCTGGCTGAGTCTGATGTGTATGGATATATGATTGGTTATACTGTAGCAGCCTGGTGTTGTTTGATGTAAACGGTAAATGGCAGTGTGTAATGCCACTGGCTGACTTAGTCCTTCCTGAGTTGTGATATTACTTTAGGAAGTGCTAGATAGGATATGCAGAGCAAATTGCAGAGCAGAGTTCAACAATATCACAGTCGTTAATTTAATTGCAAGAAGCCAAAATCGTGATTGGGAATTAATATTCAATGGATTGTGCAGCCCTAACACATGAACACAAACACTTCTCTGTCACAGGTTTTCTGGATGTAACGCTGTGGTTTTCTGCTCCTTTTCTCTCTCTGTCTCCCTCTCCCCCACTAATCTATACTAGCCAGGTCATGCTGAGCCTGCTATGCTGCCTATTGAATGGGTTGAATTATTCAGCATTGTAAGCGCGTGTCTGTGTGCGTATGTGCATGGGTACAGCTGTCCTGCTGGTTCCTTTAATCAAGGGACGGCCGGTCAGCATGAATACCTGTATTGTTGGGGCATGTGTATTCAGGGCTTCTGTGTGTGTGTGTGTGTGTGTGTGTGTGTGTGTGTCTCAACAGGGGTATCAGTGATTAAAAGGCCACTATGTGAAAATGCATGTCACAGGGTTGCTGGGTCAACAGTGCTAAATCAGGCACTAAGTTGTTGTTAGGGTCATATGATTTCTGATTGTGATTAGGATAGTTTAAATAGGGTTGTGTGTGTGTGTGTGTGTGTGTGTGTGTGTGTGTGTGTCAATAGCGCTTTTCACACAGCCTGTTCAAGTTGGTAATGTTGCGCGGATTCAGGGGACAGAGTTGTTTTGCTGTTAGGCCGACAGCGGCGGTAGTAACGGAGCTGAATCGACGTCTGTGTAAAAGTGACAGCCAGCATGGTGGGACTACACACACTAGATACCTACGCTGTTGTGTTACACATCACCCCTATTTTGCTTTCGGAATGCTGGCATACTATCTAAAATTACACACTGGGGCTGCATTATGCAGGTGTTGTTTGGTTCAGTGTAAAAAAGCAAAGCCGGCATAATGGCGGATCTTTTTACGGCAGTATTGCAGAATCTATAAAAGAGGCAAATGTTTTACCAGTATGTTCTGTGTCTTTTCTCTCCAGGTCGAAATGAGCTGATAGCCAGATACATCAAGCTTCGAACAGGCAAGACGCGGACAAGGAAACAGGTAATAATGGGATTGTGCACTAAATCCAATCATGCTGTACTATCTACCCCCAGGTACTATCCACAACTTTTGCTAATGGAAAACCAAAAACGAGTGTGTCGAGTTAATTTGAGCCTTCCCGTACCATGCAGTGGAAATACGGTATTAGTATCTCAGTTCTTGGCCTGTGGTTCCAGGTGTCTTTTCGCTCTCTCAAAAGATGTGCAAAGATGGGTCTTTTCACTGTTGCCAGCAGAGGTGTGTGTGTGTGTGTGTGTGTGTGTGTGTGTGTGTGTGTGTGTGTACCCTTTCTGTGTGGCAATAGTCCTTTCATAACCATGGCAACTCACTATTTGGTCCTTTCTCCTCTCTTTTCTACCCTCCAACCCCTCTCTTTTCTGTTCCTCTCTCCAGGTATCCAGTCATATCCAGGTTTTAGCCAGAAGAAAATCCAGGGAGTTTCAATCAAAACTGAAGGTAAGGGGTGAAGTAATATTAACATATTTACACACAGGATTCGAATAGAAACGAGCCGGACTGAAGCTGTGTTTAGACGGAAACGATCTGAAGAGAAAACGCGAAAGTGGCGTTGCGTTCTCACTTTTTATTCCGCGTTTAGACCAGCGTTATGGGGGGGGGGGTGACACAAAAGTGTGTCAAATGCGATGCACCAAGTACGCACGCCTGCGTAGAACCTTCCTTCTACTTGTCTCCCTCTCCTCCTCCTATCGCCCTCTCCTCTCCCTAGTAGCGCGAAGCGAAAAACAAAAGCTGACAATTTTGTCTGGACAGACAAGGAGGTGGAGTTATTGCTTCAAACAGTGCACACAGAGACACACACGTGGCACACACACACACACGGCGCAAACACACACATGCGGCTCACACACATGGCGCACACACACGCACATGCACACACACACACACACACACACGTGGTGCACACACACGGCACACACACGCACACACCCACACCCTCGCACAGTGCGTTTTTACCCTTTAGACGGGAACGCGACGGTGGAGCGTTTTTAAGATTTCCACTCTGGAGGGTGGTTTCACTTTTTTACGTTTTTAAGCCCCAAAAATGCCGTCGCCGTCTAAACAAAAGGCACATCTGATAAAATATTTTGTTGTTTTCACCCGCGAGCGTATTTGTGTAAACAGGGCCTGAATTGATTGATTGTTTGCTGTAATAAAATAAATTGTAAATGGTTGATTAAAATTTATAGTAAGGGTTTTTGAATCAATATAAATTTAGCACAAAAAGTAAGGAAATTTGTGTTTGGTAGATTATTTCTCTGTGGTAACAGTACTTTTAGGCAATAAATCTTATACCATTGGAAAGCCTGTTTAGTTCCCTTTCAATTGGTGCCCATGCATTTGTGGGATGAGCAGCAGCGCTGAGTATGTGAGTTGCGCCCATGAAAAATGTGCCAATGCCAAACAGCTTATTCTGCCATTGACTCGTTTGGTGGATTGGATGATTGAAGTTTGAAGAAACAAGACATATTACCAATTTAACAATTTATTCATTTCACAAACAGGAGCCTCAGTAGCGTGTGGAAGAACCATACATAGCCACAACAGCCTGGCACCTCCTCCTCATGCTGGTCACCAGCCTGGTCACACACTGCTGTGGGATGGCATCCCATTCTTCAACCAGCATTTGTTGCAAGTCAGCCAACGTGGTTGTGTTGGTCACTCTGGCACGAACAGCACGCCCAAGCTGATCCCACAAGTGTTCAATGGGGTTGAGGTCAGGACTGCTGGCAGGCCATTCCATCCTCTCCACTCCCACATTCTGGAGGTAGTCTCTAATACACCCTGCCCTGTGGGGGCGAGCGTTGTCATCTTGGAGGATAGAGTTCGGTCCCAGACTGTGGAGATATGGGATTGCCACTGGTTGCAGAATCTCATCTCTATATCTCTCTGCATTGAGATTGCCTCTAATGATGACAAGCCTCGTTTTTCCAGTGAGGGAGATGCCGCCCCACACCATCACACTGCCTCCACCAAAAGGTGTTACTCTATCGGTGCAGCAATCCGCATATTGTTCTCCGCGTCTTCTCCACACTTTGACCCTACGATCCAACTGCCATAGGCAGAATCGTCCAATCCACCAAACACTAAACGAGTCAATGGCAGAGAAGATTTGGCAAATATTTCATGGGCGCAACCCACGTACTCAGCGCTGCTGCTCATCCCACAAATGCATGTTCCTTACAAATGGGGCACTATTTGCCAAAAAGCATTGTTACCACAGAGAAATAATCTACCAAACACAAATTTCCTAACTTTTTGTTAGTTAGGAAGTAGATTTAAATACTAACATGTTATTGATGTTACAGTGTATGCCGTTAACTTTAAAATTAAATTGGAAAACACTTTCTATAAAAATAGGAAATGGCTAGAATTAGTGCAATGTAGCTAAATGAATTGAATGAAAATTATATGCATTATACATATATAACATATTTAAGACCTAGCTTCTTATGGTATTCAAAGATATTATTGTATAACTGACAAATTCGGAACTAGATAAAAATAGGGACCACAACCCAAATTAAGGACATTTACATTTGGGCATGTTAATATTGGACTTTTATGTAAAAAGGAAACATAATATGAGTGATATGCTTCAAGGCACCTAGTGTTGACTCCTCTAAAGACAATGATTATCACAGCTTTTTATTATAGATATATCGTTATGCCTGCAGCTAATTAATATTCCTATTATCAATCAACCTATGGATTATTTTCATTATTTCAATTTCTTACAGCCCAAGCTTGAATTTTAACATTGCTCATTTTGTCCAACCAACAGTCCAAAAGCCCAAGACATTTCCAATGATATAAAACAGAGAAAAGCAGGAAGTCTTTACATTTGAGAGGCAAAAACCAGAAAATGTATGTCACTTTTGGTTTAAAGAAGTCTGCGATTAATAAACAGTCAAAAAAAGAATACTGGTTATTAGTGGTTGTCTTGGTGTTTGGTGTTTTAAGCCCCCAACGTCGCCATCCAGGCAGCGCTGCCTGGAAGGCACTTGGATTAGGCAATGGTTAGGGTTAGGTGTCTTGAAGTCGACGGTTGCAGCGCTGCCTAGAAGTCGACGTTGGGGGGCTTAAAACACCATTGAGCGGTTGTCTTAGCGCTCACATAAGTACTTATTGGCCTTTAACTTTTTATTGAACTAACGATAACGAGCGTGGCTGTCCTAAATTCAAGTCATGGTCTTTTTAGGGTCTCAACTCCTGTTTCTCTTGCATCTTGTGTGTGTGTGTGTGTGTGTGTGTGTGTGTGTGTGTGTGTGTGTGTGTGTGTGTGGTTGTCAAAATGTGAACAGGTTGGCTGGATGGTCTGAAATGTTTTGCACGGCCTTTTGCTGTACGTTTTGTTGGTAAATGTGAGATGTTCGAGTCACACATGTCTCATCTTCATACCAGAAACAAGGAAATAAATTTGGAGACGTACATTTGTTACGTCAACCAGTTCTCACTCCCAACTCGTCAAATACTGCCGCTTGGTCAGTCGCTCTAACCCCTCATTTCCACCAAATGCGGTACGGCTGTGGATCGGCTCCGCTGTGTGTCGGCTCCGTGCTCCCCCATCCTTCAATACCCACCAGGTCCGTATTTGTTGCGGAACGGCTGCGGCCATGACTGACAGCTGTAGTCACGAGGACCCACGAGATCTCGCAAATTCACGTAGAAGAGAACCACAAAACCAACAGCCGTTCCGCAGCCGTTCCGCAGCCGTTCCGCAGTCAGTGAAAATACACACATTGATTTTAATGGAAACCTATTGACTCCACCGCCATTCCGGAGCAGATCCGCAGACGTTCCACAGTTGGTGGAAATTGGGAGTTAGTGTTAGATACTGACGCAAAGGTCTGGCACAGGGCATTGCTGTGATTGTTGGAAGTCGCGGGTTGCTCTGGTGATTGGTCAAATTTGCGGTAAAGTTGTCATGATTGGACAAATTTGTGAGGTTGAATTCACTGAGATTGGTTGAATTTGTGTGAATTGTTAGGGATCACGACATTGCGAATACCTGGAGGGACTGTTGGACAGAGTGTTCTAGTGTATAGTAGGCTTTGTTTTTTCAAATTGTTTTTTGAATGCAACAGACACATCAACAACAGAAAAAAGTGTGAATATATATATATATATATATATTCACACACACACATTTTCTGGAGGTGAATAGGTCCTATGGAAAAATGTAAATGTTGTTCATGTATAGAAATCACAGTACATTTCTTAAGATTCTATCTTGGTCCATCTGCAGAACTAAATGTGTCCTCCAGATTATGTTCCAACAATTGCTTCAGGTAATCATAAGCTGAAGAGTTGGAGTATAGCAGTAAAGCATGAATCTTTGAGATTATTCCCGAGATTTGGCCAAGACCATGACATTTTTTTAACTCTGGCAGTTTTGAGCAGATCCCGTTCTTCCTTAAAAGAGATTCCACGAAATAGTAAATTTGGAGATATTTGGAAAAGTGCTTATGGAGAATGTCAAAATTGGTTCTAATTTGCTCAAACGACTTTACAGAGTTGGATATCAATAGGCCTGTGGCATCTGATAGACCCTTGGAAGCCCACTCCAATAGAGCAATACTCCTGATCTACGCCGGAAGGTCAGGATTTATTGCCAGGGGAGACCAAGCAGATATAGCAGAGAGAATATTTTAATGTTTTCTCACATCCCTCTAGACCTGTATTGTGTTGTAAATAATTATATCATTGTTGCGAGATTTCAGCTTGTCTATATTGTTAATAAAGGGGAGGGATTGAAGCCTTCTATGATAACATGCCAGAGACTCCAGACCAATCCATAAAGAATCGTTCCTATTTAGAAACCAAGTCGTCATCATTTTAGGTTGAGCCCACCTATAGTAGAGTTGTAGATTGGGAAAGGGTAAGCCTTCTAGTTACTACTTAACCTTCGGTTTAGTAAGTTTAGAGAACCGAACTCTGATGTTTGTTATTCCAAATATATTGAGAGATATAAGAGTTAAGCGACTTATAAAAATGCTGGGTTCAAATAGCATGGAAGATTTTGAAATAAGTAGTTTAACCGAGGGAGGATGTTTATTTTTATAGTGTTGATTCTTTGGTTTAAAAAAATAATGTAATCAAAGGGGAATAATTAGTCTCATATAAATTATTTAGTGACAAAAATATGCAAATATTTTAGGCCAGTAGGCATTATGGTAACACTTTATTTGAAGGGGTGTGCATAAGACTGTCATGACACCGTCACAATTACAATATTGAAAAGATAACTAAGGGTTGTAGTGAGGTGCTGATTGGAGGTAGACTTGAAAATAAGAAATAGTTTAGTTTATTTCAATCAGTCAATCAATCACATAAATACACAACATCACTTACATAACATAAATGGTAATAAAAACAACAACAAAAAACAACCAAAAAACAAAGTGTCACCTTAGTTCATGCAGTGTCATCTTAACTCGTTTATAATCAATACTGATCGAAAAGGTGTAGGTTGAAGCATTTGCTTATTACACCTACCCTTTTTGCATTCTATTTTATTCTTATTTTGTTCTTAAGTAACTCAGGATATTATCCATTTTATAAAATGTATATTAATTTCTGTATTTTGTATACATATTATCACACATATGTGCAGAGGTAAAAAAAATAAAATAAACAAAACATTCCCATTCATATACACATTGCCATACATGCCTCGCTTTTATATTTGTTAATCATCCTACTTCTTGTAAAAATAAAACTGTTACACACTACAAAGATTTAAAAAAAATATTTTTTTTTAAATCTTTGTAGTGTGTAACACAGTTTTATTTTTATCTTTGTGAACATGCACATTCCCCTCAGTTCATACTTGCTCTCTCTAATCTGAATTTGCTTTCATAGACTCTTTCTATTTCCACATTTTCTATCATGATATTTACTTCATGGTTGATTGTTTTTTTTAATTTCCAAATATCATGAACTTAGTTTCATTTAAATTCAAAGACAATTTATTAATATCAATAAGTGTTGGACACTCTGGCTCCATATACATATCTCTATTTATTCTGACAACATTTTGGCCCTCAGAATTTCTTCAAATCAACAAAACACACAGATGCTAACTTTGCATTAAATGTGTTATAATTTACCGAAGGACACTAAATGACAAAAGTAATGAACATTCAAAAACACTCCTTCATTTCATGACAGGTGTCATGTCTAAGTTATGACTGGTCATGTCTTATGCACACCCTTTACTTAAGTGTTACTGGCATTATTGACTGAAGTTAAGTAACAGAAAATTGGTTGAAACTGGCTTTAGTTTGTTTCCCCATAAGAGTTGTGGCCATGTTTATAACTTTTACAATTTACTACTAACTATTAACTATTGTCCTTTAACGTACACTTTACATATGAGAAATATACCTTAGGCATGCAGTATATATTTTATATATGCATATATATAATTTTCAAAACATGCTCTAAATGAAGCGGCACACTGGAATTTCTCCTTTTTTTCACCAATTTGGAAGATGGACATAGAATAACAGGCAAACTTAGGGTCACTGGTGAAGTTGAGGAGCATTCCATGCAGGGGTAATATTGTGATGTGAATGAGGCTCAGGTCCCAATTGTTACCAAAGGTTTATGTTATTACATGCACTTTGCATGTTGTTAACTGAGAATGTTTACTGTAGGACAGGACCCTTTTAGGCGACCAAAATGTCACAACTAACTTTAATGAAGTGAAAACACACAGTGGAATGGTCAAAGTTTAAGACGGAAACACAGACAACACCCAAAAACACGTATAGGGCTATCTTAATGTACCCCATAGTTAGCATTTCTAGGCCTCTATCCTGTTGTTACCACGGCGACAGGTCAATAACAGGGTAGCCCCACCCTAAAGCATTTCCTTGCTTTATCATGTATTTTACTCTGAATGGGACCATAATTTACTAAATATTGTATTGAACAAGATGTTAAAATTAGCGATTGAGTCCATAAACCTATTAGGACAATGTAATAAAGCAAATGAGAAGTATGGTCATTTTCTTAATTGCACTTACTCTTGGGAGCTAGTGGAGTTGCCCTCTGCTGGGCATTAGAAAGAATTCAGGTTCAGATTTTAAATTTCATTACTTATGATAATTTCAATTCTTCTTCCTAATTTTTTAGAATTTCTATACTTATTATTAGTTGGTGCCCTGATGTTTGCTCTCACTTTGGGTTTGGATTGTGTAGGGCCAAAATGTAAAGTGTGTTCATTGATTCAATGATGATGAAGGTGATAATGTGTGTTTTTGTTGCTGTGCAGGACCAGAATGCCAAGGAAAAGGCAATGCAAAGCATCTCCTCCATGTCCTCGGCTCAGATTGTCTCAGCCACCGCCATACACAGCAAACTCCTGCCTGGAATAGTACGGGCCAGCTTCCCCAGCAACGCACAGGTAACACACACACACTGGATTTTATTCTCTTCAAATAGATATAGGAAACACAAGGACACAAATAATAATAAAGCTATTTTCTGTGCAATCCTGCCAACCTGTTCACATTTTGACATCAAACTACACACACACACACACACACACACACACACACACACACACACACACACACACACACACACACACACACACACATTCATTCATTCATAGTTTGCTCTCTCAGTACAGTGTTATTATGGGTGTGTGTTTCTTTTCAGCTGTGGCAGGGGATGATTCCTGGAGGACAGTCTACCTCCAACACAGAAGAGTAAGTCGCACTTACCTCGTGCACACATATCTAACTTTGTTTTTTAAACTTTGATATGGATTGTCTTGTTTGTAGTAGATATAAATACCACAATTATCCTACATCACCAGACACGATCCTCAATCATTGATGGGATTTTTTGCTGATTCACATAATTGATGTCAGAATCTGTCTTTCCTCATCCTGCCAAATACTGCCTGATTTTGTGGACTATATTAATACCATATGCAGAGTTTAAACAGTAACAGTTGCTAGGTTGCCATTGGCAACCAGTTTGAGAAATTGGCAACTAATACATGGCTTTTGTAAATAGTTTTTTAACTATATTATTAGTGTTTTTCTAAACAGTTTTAATACTCATTTTCTACAGTATTAATGCATGGGTACCAGCTGCACTTTCTGCTCTCTCTTCTCTTCGACAGCGAGTTGACACCATGTATGTATAATAAGAACTGAATACAACGTGTGAGGCGGGGCCCTGTTCGCTGCTATGAGAATTGCTCAGTGGCGTGATAGAGCCAAAACCCTTTTGCACTGTGCAGCCCATAAAGCAGGTGCACTAGAGACCTCCGCTGGCCCAGCTGGCTACTTCCGGTTTAGCTCTCTGCAGCTCTTATAGACTTTCCAAATGTTATTGGACTGAATGCATCAAATTCTGATAGTAAACCGAGTCAACGAGTTGTGACGCTCAAAAAATGTATCCACTGATTTACAGACATCTCTTTCGTACCGAGCCCTGCAAGGGTCACGGCAAGATTTTTTGCGGTCTCTCGCAATACATTGCATTTCCTCGCAATGTGTTTTGCGTTACCTCGCAATACTTTTCTTCTTCCATTCCCGAGACATATGGGTCTACTCAGCATACCCAGCGCAACGCAACAGTAGGGTCATGGCAATCAGCTTGTTGAATTTTACTTTGAGCCGAGAATGCTGATATACTGCTCAATGAGCACATTCATATCCGTTATATAATCAATACCTATTTCTTAAATGAATGAAAAGATAAAGTGCTTGTGTTGCATGTGGCGATGAACCAACACTGAATTATCAGAGAATCTGCAGCTCCCCTCTGCTTTACGGAGCTTTATAGAGGCTCTGCTCACGTTTTACTAACAAGTCGTAGCTTGTGTCCATTTGATTTCTATGGTTGTATCAAATTAGACAAAAAGTAATATGTCCTTTTTTAGACTGTAAACAAACAGATACAACCTATTTAGACATACACCTAAATTAGAAACCGCATAATATGCCGCAATCAGTGTTGGGGAAGTTACTTTTAAAAAAGTAATCTGTTACTTTACTTAGTTACCCCCTATGGAAAGTAACTTTTTACTTTACTCGTTACTTTTACGTTACTTTTAAAAGCAGGCATCTCTGGCAGAGACTGAAGTTAATTATACAAAAACTATCTTTGACCATAAAGCCAATCTATGGTTTATCAGTGAAGTGTCTGAACTACACTGCAGGCTGGATTCTCTACTCACAGAGTGACGGCTGATTCATTATGAATGAGTCCAGCGCAGGTTGAATGCACATCGGCAGGTCATCGGCGTTACACGGTGTTAGTGTATACTATGTAATGTCTGTATCGACTTGTACCGGTCGCGCAGCCACGATGGTCTGTGCATTGTCGTAGACACATGCAGCCTCTTTTCTGGAAATCCTTGCGTGTCCGTGCAACCGGCACATTTCCACAGCGGTCCGCTGCGTGTATGTATGAGGCCATCTCCGCATTCATCTGTGAGGTTGTCAGCTTTACACTACTTCTTACCCGAAAAAGTAGTTACGTTACTGTAACTTTGTAACGCGTTACACCCAACACTGGCCACAATAGACCCAACATTTGGGCTATTAGACACTGTTATACCATATTTGAAAGCCAATAGGAGATCCTTATACTTGCCAATAGGAGATCCTTATACTTGTACATTATTATTAGACACCAATGTATCTAAGTTGAAATCAAAATACTATGCTGTGAGATCCCAAATGTGTTACAGTAGACGCCATGCTACCAACCTGGGCATATAGCTTCATTAGACAGCAGGCTGTTATTATAAGAATGTAATGCCATATCGGGCAAAGCCTCTAGTCAGACAAAACCCTGAGAGCTCCGAAGACAATACATTTATTTGGCCTTTTTCTAAGTTTAAATGTGTCATGTGTTGCTCATTAGAAGAAAACTACCATAAACTAAGACAAAATCAGGTCACATCTGATCGCTAAATCACACGTTCCTTACATAATAACACAATAGTTAATACCAGACCGTGATATATATTGTTGAGGTAAATCTGATGTGATGAAACGGATTTGTCCCACACAGTACAGGAATGTAGACTATTATAGGTAAAAAAAAAGAACATAAGCGACTGAAAGGATTGAAGCCATAGACTTGTCATGGATTGTAACCACAAGCAGGCTATATTTTCATGTTTCCGTCCCTGAACTAACGTTCTTTCTTTGTATCACTACTACGACAGTATTTGTTGATGGACTGTAGGCTATATATCCAACCAGGCCCCCACATACAGCGCTTAGTCCAGTATCCAACGTGAGTGTATCTCTCACTGTGGGCTGCTGGAATGCAACACATATTGCGAGGGAATGCAAAAGTAGTCCCCTGAAAAAATCTCGCCGTGCCCCTTCCGGGGCTCTGTACTTTCGCCATATAAGTCTATGGGAAAAAGTATTTTTGGGCCAGTGGGCATCATGTAACGGGTGTTGTAATTCCACTGTTTGGCCACTTGCCTCAAAGCCTGGCGCACTTCCTGGGGGCTGACACCTTCAGTCTATGGTTGACCCCTACAGTCTATGGTTGACACATACACCGCTGCAATTAATAGAAGGCGCAGAATCAGAATCAGTTCTGCAGAATTTATGCTGATTTGTCTCTTTTACAAATATTAGTTGTGCTTTATGTAGTTGATGTTGGACGGTGATGGCATGTGGCTATGAGTCACTCATCAGGATCGTGAATTAAACTTGCCAGTATCCTGCCGACTCTGCTAACTTCTTAACTTAACATTAGCTGGATTCTGGAGTGCCAATGGCACCATTTAACCGGGTGACGATTTGACAGCTACATTCTGCTTTATGATAAATCATGCACAAGTTTAAGGAGTTGATGGGATAACATTTCACTGGAATTGTACCTTGTAAGATTTCATGTGACAAATAAAATTGATTGATTGCAGTGCGGTGCCCACCCTACCTCCTCTCCCTCACGGTGCCGTCTACTCTCTGCTTGTCACTTCTCTCCTTTGCTCCAGTTGAATATAATAATTTGGGTGTTTTGTTATGGCTATTCCGCCCGCCCTGAACGTTGGTATGTGGTTTGGCAGCATAATGCTGAAATAACTTCTAACAGCATAACTGCTACAACCATGTGGTAAATAACTAGGCCTTAGTCCGTTAGCTCAATGCTAATACAAAATGGAAATTACCATCACTATAATATCAACAACGTTATCTTAACAAACAAATCCATTTGACTTTGCATGCTTAACAAAGAATGACACGTGTGCTTATAATTACAGGTACAGTATATATTACCTATGCTTTGTGGAAATAAACTAATAGCTGCTGAATTCACATTGCTACTCTGCTGCTTCAACACTCCAAACTGACCAGCTACAGCATCCTCAAAGGTTAAAAAAAACCCTCAAAATTATGGCCTTGATATATTGATCTTTAAATAAATATCTAAAAACATTTGCCCTCAACGTGTGTTACATTTTTTCCCTATGGTATAGAATATTGATATTTTTTTAGGTATTCCATTGAAGTTAGAAAATCCAGTATCGTCATGACGCTACTTTTTAATATATAAAAATAGCGATAGCAATAAATACATTTTTAGTATTTGGGTTGCTTTAGTGATATTTAAATATTGCTGAACCGGAACCAGACAATGCTGTACTTTTTACTTGCGTGTGCACAGGCTGTTTTAGAGACAATGGAGAAGCAAATTAACTGGTTTGACCCTGGAAACAACATAAAAAATTATTTAGTTTGGTTACTCCAATAAAGCTTTTATTCTTTTATTAAAGAATTTTCCCATTTTTGTTGTTAAGCTGACGTATAACTGCATAATATCTTAATTACTCAAAAGATAAGGTGATTAAGAATGGCAACCATAGATTCAGTTTTGGCAACTAAAGCTGATGCCTGTTTGCCAGCCTTCAACCACTTATAAAAGTTTGTGTTGAGCCCTGCCTGCAGTTTTATTATCTTACATTAGTTACTGTTCACGTGGCTAGTGGGGATCATTGTGTTACAAATTCAAACCCTTTCTGTTTCTGCCAGCTGCTGTTACATGACCATGTGTTGGTGATGATAATGGTAGTAAATTTCTGTCTGTCTGTCTGTGTCTCTGTTTCTCTCAGTATTAAGCCGTTCTCTCAGCAAGCCTACAATGTGCAGACAGCAGGGACCCCCACAATCTCAGGTGAGAGAGACTGTTGTACTATTATCTCCTTTCCGTAAAGCAAACAGGTGGTCCTCTCTGCTGCCATTTAGGCCACTGGCTCTCTACTGGGTGGTATTTGACTCTTTCTGGGCAGGCGGGTCTCCAGTGCCCCTGAGGGTTGATTGTGAAGAGGACAAAACAGAAAAGGTGTCACTCTGACTTTTCTTACATCACTAGTGAATTACTTTGCCTTACTTCTTACAGTATCTACTCTAAACCCATTAAAGTTTAACTTAAAATTAACTATTTTCGCTAATAAATTAGCATTTATATCCTTTTGTTTACTTGGTCAAAATTGTAATTAACAAAACAGATTTTGTACATGTGTGATAACGTCCTAACGTGTGAATTTTGAGTGACAAAGTCGGTACTGTCATTTGATTGGTGGGTGGGCACCAAAAATTGTTTAGAATTTCACTTTACCTACATTGGACACACAGTCAGGCAGTTAACCAGCACTGGGATAGACTTTGATAAATGTTGCTTAGTCCCATCTGTGATATAGAACTCTGTACGTATTACTTTCTGACCCCTTACTCATTACCTAGTGATACAAATCACGACACAAGTATGTGCATGAAGTTTTGAGTCAGCACCCAAGAGAATTCACTGTATCACTGTTTCATTGTTACTAGGGATAAACCAAAAATGTTTAAAATAACAATTACAAAAAACAAAGTTGTTTTTCCCTTTTGTGACAGGGAAACAAATAAATCTTTATTATAAAAAATAACTGAACTGTTTTAAAGTCATTCATCCCTTCATTACACCACCTTTGTGCACAAATTCAATCATACAAATTTATGAAACAACTTTAATATATAATTCTTTCACATGAAAAATAACTGCTTCAAAAGCCCCTTTAGCATGATATGCACTTAATGTTATCTACTCTGACAATAATCTTTCAGTACTTAGGCTACATAGACAAAGAGAAAATGTGGTAAACATAAATTAAATGTAAATGTAAAAGCCATTACAAAAGCAATATATTATCCTTAGAGTGCAACACTGCTCTCAGCTAAATCACGACTACTGGGCTGTGTGTATTCTTCAGGACGGCTGGTCATGTAATGCCAGGAACTCTATTACCTTGTTAGTAATTCCTTTAACTTTGGGACTGTCCGTGGGGTATTTTCTCCCTTTCTTAAATGCTGTGGTTATCAAGGACTGAGTCTTGCTGGTGCCGGTTTATATCGCTGATCTTTCTCCGATGTGGCCGACATTTTCTTTCGCCAAACCACACGTGCGCAGGGCACCCTTTGACCCTTTTACATCATACATCATGCCAGCATCGTATCCAATCATTGGCTTCTTCTTTGAGTCAGCAGCTGCAGTAGCAGCATATGCTAGTAGACTGTCATCCGAGTCAGACCAAAAAAACAACACATAAACATCGGCCACTGCCATAGGTGAATGCCATCTTATTTGCCAATAGTCCAATGGCAGTCAATGAGACAAATATCGGTCGATAAAATGTTCTGCCAATACATCTGTGCATCCCTAATTGTTCCCCTTACGTCTAGTTTTGTTAACTTTTTGTGCTGCACCCTGACCTCAGTCAGGCTTTGTCCATTCAATTCCAGTAATGACATACATTTTACACTTTTGTAGCAAAGAATAATGCTAGCATTACTGCTAACCCTGTTAAATAGCATGATTTTATGTGTGTGTGTTGTCTAGGCTATGAGCCTCCCAATGCAGCCCAAACACACAGAGAACCAGCGTGGCAGGGTCGCTCCATTGGCACCACCAAACTACGACTGGTAGAGTTTGCATCTTTCCTAGAGACACAGAGGGACCAGGAGGCAGTGAGTAACACACACACACACACACACACACACACACACACAGCACCAGTCTACAATAAGCGCTCCCTTTTGTGTCATAAACAGAGATGACAGATAACCCCACAGCAGAGAACAGCATTAAAGCCCTTTGTGTGTATCCTAGTATGAATAACCTTTGTAAAGCTCTATCTCTCTCTCTGCTCAGTCTATCTGTCATCCTGCCACAATGTGGACTTACTGTCGTTTTTCTTCCTTGGGCTCACAGACAGCTGGCATTCATCATGTTGCAACTGTTTGGACAGTTAAAAACCTCGAACTGTTCAATGTTGATTTTAAAATAGACTCTGTTGTCATAAGGGCCACTCAACTGAAGCACTGAGAAGAAGAGCTGTAAAAAATGTCCGAGGGAACTGACATTCCAGCCTTATATCTACCAAAAAGCACCTTAAACTTGGCTATTTGGGAGCATTTGTGGACCAAGACAGTTTAATAAACACCCTTGAAGTAGTTTATAATGTGTTAATGTTAACTTTCGGAATCTCACGGGGATATCATATTAGAACTGAGGAAGACTGTGGGAGGGGTTGTTGATCTCTCTCTCTCTCTCTCTGTTTGTGTAGCCTACGTTCTGTATAGCCTATTCCCATTTAACCATTATGAATGAATAGCCAAATGTTTCTAAATTTTTTTTTTCCGCCTTTATTTATACAGAGAAAGATCAGACTGAGACACAGGTCTCTTTCACAGCTGAGCCCTATGTACAGCATCATTTAAAAAAAATACAGAAACATGTGGCCAGGTTGGGTCAGGTAGTCAGTGGGTAGAGCATGCGCACATATACTTGGAGGTTTATGCCTCGATGCAGAGGTCCAGGGTTCGAGTCCGACCTGTGACGATTTCCTGCATGTCTTCCCCCCTCTCTCTCTCTCTCTCCCCTTTCTCACCTAGCTGTCCTGTCAAATAAAGGCGGTAAAGCCCAAAAAATAATCTTAAAAAAAAATACAGAAATAACAATTACATTCAACAACAATTTGTTCGTTAAGCATGGCTTTAAATTGCAAAGTGGAAACCAAGAAATCTAGCTTCAGTTCCTTTTGAAACTCATTCCAAGTAAAAGAGGCATTGTTTACAAATGGAGTTTTTCCCAACTCTGAATGAGCCCAAGGAACCTCCAGTACCAACAAATCTTTGGAACGAGTTTGGTAACCGCCAATTTTCCTATTTAATTGTCCGCTAAGGTAGTCAGGAAGCTTATGCATTATAGCCTTATAGACAAACATCGACCAAAGCCTGGTCCTCCTATAGACCAACGAGTCTCAGCCCACTAGTGTAGTGTACAGAACACGAAAATTGGAACCAGTAATAAAACACAATGCTGCATGATAGACTGCATCTAAAGGTTTTAACACAGAGGCTGGTGCATGCATATACAGTAAATCACTGTTGTCCAGCACTGACATAAAAGTACTTTTAACAATGTCAATTCTATGCTGGTAAAAGAAACTAATTTTAATTCTTAGCCTCTTTACCACGTCAGCAATATGTGTTTTGAAGGAAAGATATCCATTTAACCAGATACCAAGGTATTTGTAAGAGGTACCACGTTCAATTACAGAACCATCTATGGTACTTATCTTAAAATCATCTACAGTCATGTGAACAAATTAGGACACCCATGCTAAAGTTGACTAAAAAGAATAATATAAAAATCATCTTTAGGAAATTGATCTTAATGCCTTAATTAAAAAAAAAATGGAAAAATCAATCTTTAAGGACACCAATTTTCTTTGTGAATGAATAATGTATCGTAAATAAATAAATGTTCTTCCTTAAACTACAGGGGGCATAAGTAAGTACACCCCTATGTTAAATTCCCATAGAGGCAGGCAGATTTTTATTTTTAAAGGCCAGTTATTCATGGTTCCAGGATACTATGCATCCTGATAAAGTTCCCTTGGCCTTTGGAATTAAAATAGCCCCACATCATCACATACCCTTCACCATACCTAGAGATTGGCATGGTTTTATTCCAGTTAGCCTAATAGCTGGTTTGATTGCATTGAGAGATGATTTTATGGAAAGTACCCCATGCCAATCTCTAGGTATGGTGAACGCTTATATATATATACGCTTATAGTGAGCTTCTTTAAGATGGATCCAAAGGGAAGCAAATAAAGGGAGAAGAGAATCGGCCCCAAAATAGAACTCTGAGGAACTCCACATGTGGGTGAAGTAGAGCCACCAAAACTAACTTTGAACACTATCTCTGTAAATTTGATCTAAACCATTGCTCACTGCTGTGAGATCTAAAAGCATAAGGATTGCAGAATCTCCAGAGTCTGTTGAGATTAAAAGATCATTAAAAACTTTTATAAGTGGAGACTCTGTGCTATGAAATGCTTTAAAGCCAGACTGGAACACCTCAAGGATACCATGCAGATCTAAAAAAGATTGTAACTGCACGAGAACTGCCTTCTCTAAAATCTTAGACATAAAAGGAAGTTTAGAGATCGGATGATAATTTACAAGAACTAAGGTGTCCAGATTTGGCTTTTGATAAGGGGCTGCACCACTGCCTCTTTAAAACAAGGTGGCACATAACCAGAAGTAAGACTGCTATTAATGATTGCTTGGATGTTTGGTCCAATAGTGTGCCACACCTCTTTAAAAAGACGAAGTGGGACAATATCAGTAGGACAAATTGAAGGTTTTAAATGTGTAACAATATCATTAAGGGCCGAGAGGGATACAGGCTCAAACTTAATGAAGACTGCTGCACACACTGTGGAAACGGAAGGGTCTTCCTTCTTTGTGGATTGGCTGTATGAAGAGCAGAGTTGATTGTGCTAAAAAGAACATGAGGTTTATGGCAATTTTTTTCAATAACATCAGAGAGGTATTTAGCCTTTTCAGCTTTAACAGTTCTCTGATAATTACGCCAGCTATCCTTTAGGATATTGTAAAATACCTGCAATTTATGTTTTTCCATTGGTGCTCAGCTTTCCTATACTTCTGCCTAACAGCTCGAGTTAAGTCATTCATCCAAGGTTCAAGGACAAGCGGTGGAACCTATAGTCTCCATAATAACAAACGTTTTGAAGAATTGGGCAGCAGTGGCAGGTTTAATCATCCTGCAGAGACGAGGCGGAGCACATTGCTTAACAGTATTGCTGGGAAGGGAAACGTCAAATAAAACAGGTGCATGGTCAGAAAAGACAGCTTCGTGTATTTCGATATTTAAAATAGGCAAACTGTATGACAAAACAAGGTCTAATGTGTGGCCATGGATCTGTGTCAGACCACTTACAAACTGTAAGGTTAAAAGCCTCGATAAGATTTAAAAAATCTTTAGCCAGCAGATTCGTAGGACAGCATACATGAATGTTCATATCTCCTACAATTAAGATCCGGTCATATTTCGGCATAATTTCAGACAATAATTCAGAAAAATCTCCGATGAAGTTCTTGTTGTATTTAGGAGGTCTATTGATAAGTGCACACAGAACGGGCTGAGATTTGCCCAATTCAAACATTGTTAATTCAAAACTCGAAAAGGTAGACATTGACAACTGCCTGCAGTTGTACTTATCCTTAAAAATAACGGCAAGTCCTCCTCCTCGACCAGTAGTCCTCAGGGAGTTAAAATATGTGCAGTCAAGTGATAACATTTCAGAAAAAGAGCTTGACTCACCAACATTCAACCAAGTTTCAGTCACGAATAGGAAATCCAAGTTATCCCGGGAAAAGAGGTCCTTTAAAATAAAGGTCTTATTCGCCAGCGATCTAGCATTGACCAGGGCAGCTCTGACAGGAGCAGGGGAACTGGCCGTGCGGGTTACATGACTCAACAACCGAAGATGTCAATGGTTAATGCCGCCTGTACGAGGACGAGGTGAACGTCGGCACCATCCAGATGCTGGCAGGATCCAAGGCCAAGGCCTGGCAGGATCCAAGGCACGCCAGTAAACATAGCGATCTTTAAGCGAACAAAAGTGACGACGAGTTCCAGGGGCAGGATAATCCGCTAGTTAGGCTTTTAGCTTCACCAGCTGGCCGCTGCGTTTCACACAGTGTCTAGAGCGACTTCTCCGGACAAGGGAAGCCAGATTGCATATGAGGTGAGCAGGTATGTTCAGCAGGAATAGAGGGAGAAGAAGTTTTCTGACCACCCCAATCACACTTGGGCAATTTCTACAATGCGAGACGGTAGTCAAGCAGCGTTTGGCGATCATAAACCAGCAGAGAGTCAATACATTGCATAAACAGTGACACAAACAGTAAAATCACAAACAGTTTGCCCTGCACCAGACGGCCACATACACTGGCGCCACCTTGGTGAACAACAGCCCTCTCTTAAATAACTGTGTCATCAGCATAAAAATTATATTTACGTTTTTCCAGTGTTACAAATGTCATTAATATAGAGAGTGAACAACAACGGACCCAAAATCGAACCTTAAGTAGCTCCCTTTTGAACTGCTAGGAAATTTGACTTTATACCATCCGTCACAATTGCCTGGGTTCTGTCACTCAGATTATTTTTAAACCACAAGCAAGTGTCCCTAGCCAGACCCAATGATAACAATTTCCTCAACAAAATAGCATGATTAACCCTATCAAAAGCTTTCGATAGGTCAATAAACAAAGCCACACAACATGATTTTTCATCCAGTGCTTTGACAATATTGTTAACAAGTAATGTAGTAGCTGTAATAGTATTGTGACAAGGTCTGAATCCAGATTGATATTCAGAATGCAATTTTCATATATACTGTCTATATACCAGTGATAGTGGTAGGTTGCCAATAGTTATCAAGATAACTAGTGTCTCCGCCCTTATGTAAAAGCGGCACACAGGCAGTTTTCCATACCTTTGGGATAATCCCCGTTGTTATTGTTAAATAAAAAATATGTTAACGCTTCAGAGATCAATGGAGCAGCAATAACCAACAGACCTGGGTCCAGCCCATCAGCCCCTGTTGCCTGCTTAGTATCAAGGATCAACAAAGCATCAAGGACCTCATTCACAGTGAAAGAAGTCATTGAAAAACCCTGCACATTAACATCGAAGTTGTCTTGCATAAATGCTTGGTTGTCACTCGCTCCATCTATACAGTATTTGCACAATGGTTAGCAGTAGTAGTGGTTCTTTCAAAAAGAGAGCCAGCCTCAATAAAGTAGAGATTAAAAGCATCAACAATTGTGTTTTTATCAGTAATGGGCCCTGTGTCCAATGATATTTGTTTTAGTAATGCAAAGACAGTACTGCTCTTCAGGGTTTTCTCCACCTTCCAAAATCTGATTTAGCCTTATGTATAAGCTTAATGCAATGGTTTCTTAGTTAGTTAGTCTAAAGGTTTCCCAGTTAGAGATTGACCTAGATGTCCTAGCTTTCTCCCATGCCACATTTCTATTATGCAAAGCATCTGAGATGCCGTCGTTTACATGCAGTTTAGAAAAGCGATTCTATTCTCAAACACCTTACCCCGGTTAAAATTGGAGTTCTCATAACTCGGTTAACCGAGGCAGGTAGAGAACTCTTCCAGTAACTGGTGTATTACTCCATGTATACCTTAACCGGGCTAATATCGGTTTAAGCGTCTGTGGTTTTTGAACTGGACATACTCCGTCAGCGCGCGGTGTTCTCTTAATACATCAATGGCCGTGAGTCGTAGTCATTGCTATGACACCATACAACAAAACAGCGTTTGGAAAATGGCTAAACCGTCCATCTCCAGGGCTGTCAACGCTGTGTCTCGGCACAAAAGTGGAGGGACCAAGCAGCCCCCACTGTGGCCCCTGGCTAACGTTATTGTTAGTTAGCTAACGAAGTTAGCTTACTTTCCACCCGACACTGGTTACAGATAACGTTATAATGAGCCAAACAAGTTGTCAGTCATTTGGCGGGAACACTGTGCTGTCCTACGCTGTGACACAGTTTTTTTTTATTTTACTAATTTAGTGATCGGTCTGTGTAATTTTAACATAATATTCTAAAATTCTGCTATAGGCCTCTCTCTCTCTCTCTCTCTCTCTCTCTCTCTCTCTCTCTCTCTCTGTCTCTGTGGCATGGATCAACCTTATAATCATTTTTACCCCCTGCAGCAAGAGCATCAGCAAGAGCAAATTAATTTTTTTTTTCATCTATTTAAAAAAACACACACAAAAAGTACATGCAAACAATACAACTTAAATGACTTCAATGTTCAACAGGTCATAATCAAATTACTTCAGCTAGTAAGTAATAGGCCTAATAGTCTAATCTGCTGCCTCTATGGGAATAGGCTAATAATATAAATAATGAAGTATAGGTTTGTTTGCTGTCAAATTTCACGTTACCGTGTAGCCTCGACCCAACTCAAGGTAAACTAACATTGCAACATCTAGATTATTTCTGGAATCATGCTGAAATGTGACTTCTTTAAACCCACCATTTCACACAATTCGCCTAGTCTAGCATTAGCCTGTATGGCAAATCATAAATCAGAGAGCCTGCTGTCACCAGAGACATCCATGACTGTCACAGTGTAAGGCAGAGCGCAGTGGAGCTCTTCACCTGGCTGGAAGCTGCTTCTCTCAGCCAGGAGTAAAACTTTGGTTCCTGCTGCTGATGTTCCAAGAGCAGCATAATCACAGTCACAGTGCTCCATAGTGCCAGTAGTGGTCAAAACCTTTATGGGATACCTTTCATTTCTGAGATGTGGGGACACCGTGATGTTGCTACAACCTGTGTGGTCTCTTGACTACTCATGTTTCTTGTCCTGTTTGATTCTGTCAATAAGAGCAAGAAACCAGTTCAGTACAGCACTTTATTGTCTCTCGAGGGAAGATTTGATTTGTAGTAGTGGGCAAAATACCAAACGGAACATACTGAATGAATTAAGGAATTCCCCTCTGATCTGTTTATCCATCTATGCTGTGTTGCTTCTGTCAGTTTTTCTTTTGCTGTTGTTTTACCCAGGGTGAGATCAGCTCACGTTTGTACACTTTTTCTTTCTCCATTCTTGCCTCATTCAAAGTTTTCCCTCCCCTCAGTATAACAAGCACCTGTTTGTGAACATCAGCCAGAGCAGCCCGAGCTACAGCGACCCCCTGCTGGAGTGTGTGGACATCAGGCAAATATACGACAAGTTCCCCGAGAAGAAGGGCGGCCTCAAGGAGCTGTTTGGCAAGGGCCCGCAAAACGCTTTCTACCTGATCAAATTCTGGGTGAGCAGACGAACACTTACTTACTTACTTCCTGTTTACATAAGTTTTTCATTTTAGCACGTACCCCCTGCTATTCTTTCTGTATTTTTCCACCCTGTGCAATGTCTTGGGGTGTGTGTGTGTTCTGTCTTTCCACCTGGGATATGGAGGTAGTGGGTTGATGAAAGCACAGTCACTGTATTTGAACATCTGTTCACCTCCTGACTCACAAGTTGCTCTCCCTCCCCCTGTGTGTTTGTGTGTGTTCTTGTTTAACTATATTTGTGGAGTCCAAAAACCAGGAATACAGTATACTTGTGGGGTCCGGACAGCTTTGTGGGGCCAAAATGCTGGACCCCACAACTTTAAAGGGCTTTTTGAGGGTTAAGACTTGGTTTTAGGATTAGGGTTAGAATTAGGTTATGGTTGGGGTTAGGGTAAGGGTTAAGGTTAGGCATTTAGTTGTGATGGTTAGGGTAAGGGGCTAGGGAATGCATTATGTCAATGATGGGTCCCCCCAAAGATAGTGCCACGCACTGTGTGTGTGTGTGTGTGTGTGTGTGTGTGTGTGTGTGTGTGTGTGTGTGTGTGTGTTACTTGACTGTTCCTTCTCGGAGTGACTTTCAAAAATTCCCGGCAACAGAACACTTTTCCACTTTTTTTTTCCGTCTGAGTAATGCTGATTTCTCATTTCCCAAATGGAATGACAACTGTCACTAGCCGTTTTTATTAGCAGTAGCTAACTAGCTCATCAAACATTGGCTCCATGAGTTGGTTGAAAACAGCATCACTGGCTTACTTTTTGGCTGTACATCGCAGGGAATCACTGTGCAATCAGCCATTTCATCTAACCTCAGGGGAGTCACTGTGACGTCACCCAGGGGATAAAAGCCGACTATTTCTATTGCAGTTGCAGAAGCTGCTCGACCTACTTCACCTCGCTGGACGAGTAACAGACTTTCAGTCTTTGTATTCACTGCAACTCATTTTTGGCTGTGCAATCAGCCATTTCATCTCGCCTGCAGAAATGAGAGACGGACCGCTGTCTTCTTCACAAAAGAATTGGATATCTCCTAAGCCCCTTGCTCATTCTTCAGTCAAGTCAACTCAGCTGTTTCCTTTGCTGCCAGTGAAGGACCAGCTTGCTGTTAAACTGGCTGACAAGCAACCCAATGGCCTGTCATTGTCCAACTTGGGGAACCGTCTGGAAGAATCGGACAGATTAAAACACACCTAAATTGCTACAGAAAGCGGTTTTCCAAGAGACGTAGTTCTGGGCAAAGAACAATTAATTAATGTGTTCTCTCTGTAAGCTCTATTGCTGTGTAAAAGGCCTTTCAGACAGTGGCAACGGATAATGGAATGCAATAATGCAATAAGGGGGTGCGAAAACAGAGCATGAATGATGGAAAACAGTTAGCACGTACAGTGATCGGACAGGAGCTCAGACAGACGTACTTTGAAGGCAGTTAGTGAGATAAGGGTTTTGAGTTTCAGGGTTTTTTGAGTGCATTCCAGTCATTTGCAGCTGAGAACTGGAAGGAGTGGCGGCCAAAGGAGGTGTGGACTTTTTGCGTGACCAAGGAGATGTAACTGTTTGAGTTCAGGTTACGGGTGGGTAAGGCTATAGTGACCAGTGAGCGTAGGTACAGCGGGGCTTTGCCTAGCAAGGATTTGTAAATGAGTTGGTACCAGTGAGTTAAGCGATGACCATGGGCCAGCCAACTAATGCATAGAGGTTGCAGTGGTGGGTGTTATAGGGGGCTCCGGTCACAAAACAAATGACACTATGGTAGACAACATCCAGTTTTTTCAGGAGAAAGTTTGAGGCAGTTCTGTAAATGACATCACTAAAATCGAGAATTGGTCATTTTCACCAAGGCGAGTTTGGCAGCATGAGTGAAAGAGGCCCTGTTGCGGAATAGGAAACCAATCCTAGACTTAACTTTAGATTTAAGGTGGTTTATGTGTTGCTGGAAGGAGAGGGAACTGTCTAACCAGACACCTAGGTATTTGTACACCGCCACATTTTCTAGTTCAAACCCATCAAGCGTGGTAATGCTAATAAGGTGGGCAAGGGTGGGCAGCGAAAGATTGATGTTCAATGTTCAAACTGGTTAAACTTTGGGTGCAGCGAGCTGTAGATGCGCTGAACCGAGTGGCAAGAAGAGTGCAAACCGCATTTGGTTTGAAAGCCTATAAGTCTTACTGTATTATTGTGACATTTGGACCACTGAGTCCCTATTTAGTGCTGCGTTAAAGTGCCTTAATCACTGTGTTATTTGTGTCTTACACTGCTGGGACCTATTCGCGTTAAGTTACATGCTATTGTGGATACAGTAAATAAGTTCTTTTGTCAATCAGAGCTCCGGCGATACAAAACGAAGTTCTGAGTTGATGAAAGGATTGTTAATTGTCTCCCAACCGGCAAATTAAATTTTATCTTCTTTGCTTTGCCTGCTTTGTTTGCTTCTCTCTTTCCCTTTTCATAACCACATGCACACACATACACTCGCACACATATCTACACGCCCTTACTGGCAATTAACGGCACTCTTTAAATTCACAGATAGCATGTTAGCATTGATTACTAATCGTTATCGCTAAAGTTAAATAAAATTTAAAAAAAATTTAAAATTAAAAAAAAGTTGTCTGTGATTATTATTTGTGTATATGTGTTGTAATAACAGCTAGTTACGGTAGGTCAGTGTAACGTTTAAGGTTTACAACATTAGTATGATGTTTACAACGGTGACGTTTTGTGGTACGACTGCCGTCATACGTTGGATATAGAATGTTCGCACTAAGCCCGTGGGGGGGAGCTGGTCAGTTATCAGTAGTCGACGGCTGTATGTATGTGACCTGCCTGAACATGTTATCACAGTAAAGCATATTAATTACTCAACCAACGTCTGGTCATTTCAAACACCAAACGAGAACATCACATTGGCGACGAGGATAAAAAATAAAAAAAAGAAGACGAAGAAAGGGACTTTGCTCACTGAAGCAGGAGGACCACAAGTGGCTAGTTTGAACATTAACCTGAGGAGGACATCGAGTTGCTAAAACAGACAGAGAAGAAAAAAAAAAAAAAGTCACTTGGGAATACTGTTGCTCTGCCAACTTTTGATACCGAAACGGATCCGAGCTCAGTAGGACCGCGCTGGACAAAATGGATACAAAGGTTTGAGAACTATATTACGGCAGTGAACATTACCGGAGATGCTAGGCAAAAAGCATTGCTACTGCATTTGGCAGGAGAGCGTGTGCATGATATCTATGACACGTTAGCAGCAGAGCAAGATAAATTTGCAGATGTTAAGCAGAAGCTAGGCACGTATTTCGCGCCTAAAAAGAACATCCAGTATCAAGTATATATGTTCCGAAAAGCAGTGCAACAGCCGGGCGAAAATCTAGACACATACTGTACCAGACTACGCATGCTAGCAAAGAACTGTGAATTTACAGACGTCAGCCACGAAATTAAAGCACAGTTGATCCAAAGCTGCAGTTCAACCAGGCTGCGCAGAAGAGCACTCAGAGAGCCCGACGACAGCCTGGATGACTTTCTCGAATACGGGAGAACGTTGGAACTGTCAGAGCAACAAGCAGCCGGCATGGAACAGGGTGTAGCTGCATCAGTGAATGCGGTGCATCAGAACGGGCGAACAGCTACCAGCCGACGCGCCGGGAGAGCCAAGCCCAACGTCCAATGCAGGAATTGCGGAGGAAGGTATCCGCACGACGGAGACTGCCCAGCAAAAGGAAAAGACTGTAAAGCATGTGGGAAGCTAAACCATTTCGCCAAGCAGTGCAGATCAAAGCAAAGAACACCTGGAAAGGACTATGATACAAAACACAGAGACAACAGTAAGCAACACAGAATGCACAAGAAAGGGTATAACATCACCAACACAACACATAGTACCACACAGGACTCGTCTAGTAGTGATGAGGCTTATGTATTTGCTGCCAGTAGCAACAGGAATACTACTCAACCACGCACACACATTAGGCTCAATGGTGTGAAAATTGCAGCAATGATTGATTTTAGTGAATCGGTCCTCAGTACACTGAGACCATGCCCACAGCTTAGCCCAGCTGATATTAAGATATTTCCATATGGCAACACCAAACCACTGCCCATAACCGGTGCATTCACATGTAGCACAGAGACAGACAATAGAAAAACCATGGCCGAATTCTATGTAATGAAGGGTGATAGCTGCTCTCTGCTAGGCTACGACACAGCTAAAGAGCTAGGCCTCATCAAGATTATCAACACTGTATCTGCTCCAACCAGCCAAACAGTAGCAGATGAGCTAGTACAGAAATACCCAGAGCTGTTTGAAGGCATTGGCTTGCTGAAAGACTTTCAAGTAAAGCTTCACATTAACACTGACATCCAGCCAACCTGTCAGCCACATAGGCGGGTGCCTTTTCACATCCGACAGAAAGTCGAAGAGGAGCTGAAACGGCTTGAGGATGATGACGTCATCGAGACAGTCACAGGCCCTACGCCATGGGTCTCCCCCATTGTGACACCACCCAAGCCAAAGGATCCGGACAAGGTTAGAGTCTGTGTCGACATGAGACAGGCCAACACTGCCATTCAACGTGAACGCCACATCACTCCCACCATGGACGACGTAATCCACGAGTTGAATGGAGCTACAGTCTTCTCCAAGCTTGACCTGACTGCCGGTTACCATCAGCTAGAACTCCACCCAGACAGCAGGTTCATCACAACATTCACCACACACCTTGGCTTGAGACGCTACAAGCACCTGAATTTTGGGATATCTTCAGCGGCGGAGGTGTTCCAGAATGCAATCCACCAGACTCTGCAAGGCATCAAAGGAGTAAAAAATCTGAGTGATGACATCATCGTGTATGGTAGAACACAGAAAGACCATGACGACAGCCTCAGAGCGGTGTTCCAGAGACTGAAGGACAGGGGGCTCACACTCAACAGAAAGAAATGTGAGTTCAACAAAGCTAAACTCAAATTCTTTGGGTTAATTTTCTCAGCTGGGTCAGCTGACCCCAAAAAAGTTGCTGCCATTCAGCAGGCTAGTGATCCACAAGACCCGACCGAAGTCAGGAGTCTGCTTGGCATGGCGAACTACTGTGCTCGCTTTATCAAAGACTTTGCCTCCATCTCTGCACCACTACGTGAGCTGACCAGAAAGACACACCGTGGCACTGGAACCCTGAGCACGATCAAAGACAGCCTGACCAGCAACACAGTAATGTCATACTTTGATCCAGCCAAAGACAGAGCTTGTGGTAGATGCTAGTCCAGTCGGCCTAGGTGCCATTCTCTACCAAAAGAATGAAAAAGGAGAGAGGCACACCAAAGCATATGCCAGCCGTGCTCTCAGCGACGTAGAAAGACGCTACTCACAAACTGAAAGAGAAGCATTGGCCATTGTGTGGAGTTGTGAACACTTCCACCTGTACCTGTATGGCAACCCTTTCATCTTTGTCACTGACCACAAAGCCCTAGAGGTCATATGGAACAACCTGCGTTCAAAACAACATGCAAGGATCGAGAGGTGGGGACTGAGACTACAGCTCTACAACTTCAAGGTAGAATTCAGGAAAGGCGCAGACAACCCTGCTGACTACATCTCCCGTCATCCCATCCTGATGCAGAAAAGCATAGCACAAGAGCGATGAAAGTAGCAGAGGAGTATGTAAACTTTGTGACTGAGTATGCCACACCCAAAGCTATGACTCTCACTGAGATAAAAGATGAAACACTAAGAGACCCAATCCTGCAAAAGGTTAGTACCCACATCAGAGACAACACATGGCACAGAACCACAGGCGACACCCAACATGCTGCAACACTGAAAAAGTACTGACAGATCAGTGAGGAGCTCACTGTGTCCCACACCGATGACATCATCCTGCGAGGTACAAGAATCGTCATTCCTGCATCCCTTGAGCACAGAGTACTACAGCTAGCCCACGAAGGACACCAGTGAATTGTAAAGACTAAGACATTGCTCAGGTCAAAGGTCTGGTTTCCCAATATAGACCAGAAAGCAGAACTGACTGTTAAGAACTGTTTAGCACGTCAAGCCAACACACCTATTACACAGTCAGAACCTCTGAAAATGTCAGAGTTGCCAGAAGCCCCCTGGCACAACATCAGTGCAGATTTTTATGGCCCACTTCCAACTGGAGTGTATCTGTTATTCATCATAGATGAATACTCCCACTACCCAGTTGTTGAAATTGTGAGTTTCAGTTTTCCAAGTTTGAAGACCATCTAGGTTTTCACCATCGAAAACACGGAACACCTCTCTTGCCTCAAGCAAATGCAACAGCAGAACGCTTCATGCGTACACTTGGAAAAGCAACCCGTGTGGCAGAAACACAGAGTACCCCATGGAAACAGAGACTCAACACGTTTCTCCGTGAGTACCACGCCACACCACACAGCACCACAGAAGCGTCACCTGCAGAATTGTTGTTCCAGCGCAAGATCCAAACAAAGATCCCGTTAATCACCACAACCTGCGAAGACAACACGGATCACACCATCAGAGAGCGGGACACGACTGCAAAAGCAAAGATGAAGTCCAACTCAGATGCGCGCCGGCGGGCTAAGCCAAGCACATTCACCCCTGGTGACAAAGTACTTCACCAACAACCCAAGCACAACAAACTCACTACCCCATTCAACAGCAAGCCATACGCTGTTTCAGAAGTCAAAGGCTCCATGATCACAGCGACCAAAGATGCACATTCCATAACAACATTAGTATGATGTTTACGACAGTGACGTTTTGTGGTACGACTGCCGTTATACGTTGGATATAGAATGTTGGCACTAAGCCTGCGGGGGGGAGCTGGTCAGTTATCAGTAGTCGACGGCTGTATGTATGTGACCTGCCTGAACATGTTATCACAGTAAAGCATATTAATTACTAACCAACGTCTGGTCATTTCAAACACCAAATGAGAACATCACAGTCAGTACTCGGATTCACTCCTTCGCTGTTCACCTAATAAATGTGAGATCCAGTAAATATCTGCATTTTTAGGTAAACACCCCAGTTATTGGTCCCTGAGTCCAGGGTGGTTCCCCATTATTATGTATTAATATAAATAATTGTATCAATATTTATAACTTTATTCATATCGATAAAATATCTTTGACAATTGCTAGTAACTAAAGTTGTTCCTCCCAAATTCCTAGTGACGTCTTTGCCTCCGCGATCAATTATCTGATCTACTTCTTAAATACATACGCGGTTGTTGTTGGTTGTTGTTGCTGCCCAACCATTGACTGTATAAGTACATTTGTGTCCTCAAATGCATCCTGAGTGAATACTTGTGATTAAATCTCACTTCCCCGCTCTATATGCAAATAAACACGTACATCATTTCCGTTTGCATATAGGCTGCTTGTGTGTGTGTGTGTGTGTGTGTGTGTGTGTGTGTGTGTGTGTGTGTGTGTGTAAATATCAGTTGTTACTCTGACATAAATCATACATTAGAAACATGCGATGACTAATGTTAATGAAAAAGCACTGCCCACATAAGGATATCTAGTGATGGGTGCCGGGACCTGTGCAGGAGAGAAAGACCTTTTAAAAGTCTTAGTGTGTTCAGCTCTCAGTACGTTTGTAGCTTCTCACTGAATCTCTGTGGTTTGAAATTTCTATGTCCGATTCATGTTCCCTTATAGGAGTCATGTTAGGTTACTGCTGATGAAGACCCAACATTTCTTGATTTTGCTGCTTTATAATAAAATAACAGGGGACTTTTATTGTGAAGAATTCATAGGAAATTAAACCGCTCTACAGCCTCTACTTTGACCACTCACTTACTCCACCACTCACTCACTCCAGCGCTACCACATCGCTGTGTTGATAGGTCTGGCAATGCAAGACTACTAATATTAAATGGAGACGACGTAAGAGCAGGGATGTCTGTAGTAATTTTCAACATACTCGTGAATTTGGGCATGTTTAATGAAACAAACAAAAAAGGTTGTATACCAGCGGCTGCCTTTTCCAGGCAACCACATAGAGCTCCAGACAGTCGGGGATTTAAGTTTGGTAGCAAAGGGAAAAAAAAACAGCGACACATCACTGGTTGGATGATTATACCAACCAAAAATGAGACAAATTTGATAAACCCCCTAGAAGGACTGCGATGGAATGTGCATAAAATACATGAAAAACACATACAATTCAAAATGGCTGACTAATTAAAGCAAATTGGAAATATGTCCGAAATGATGAGGGTACCAACTTTTGTGAATATCGGAGCAACTATGTCCAAATCGCTGTATAGTCTCGCAATGCTCGCAGTTATATATGTCCCTAAAGATGAGAACAATGAACAATGTGATGAAAGCATCAAAGGAACTTTATCTGAACCATGTCGTGTGTTTGGGGGTGCTATAGAGCCCGCTGGCCACGCCCAAGTCATATCACTGCAGAAGCCAATTTTTGTGCTGGGGAGGATGACGCAACCAAGGCAGTGGTGTTTAGGGTTGCAATGCGTTAAGCTAAGCTAAAAACTAAACCGAGAAAGTTGCCAATTTTCAACCCTTCTGTAGTGGGTAAACGCGAACCTATGGGTACTGCCGCAATTCATCCTCATGTATGGCAGTACAACAAATTTAACAACTTCTTCTTAAGTTGCCAGCTAGCGGTAGCTAGCTAGCTTGGTTGGTTGACAGAATGCTAAACAAGACATTTTCAGGCAACCAAAATGTTCAAATTAACTTTGATGAAGTGAAAACACACAGTGAGAGGGTCAAGGTTTAAGATAAAAACATGGACAAAGCCCAACAAGAAGTTCACAGGGGTTTAATGTACACAGTGCCATGATTCAGATTCAGATAACTTTATTAGTCCAAGGGGCAATTCAGTTTTACAGCCAACCCATCCATTAAGAGTTAAAGTTTAAAAGTGCATTAGCATACAATGTATGTAATTTAAAAAAAAATAATAATAAAATAAACATTTATTATAAAATAAATCATACCATCATTTACAAAATAAACATGTTTTATTGAAGAAGACTTGAAAGTAGCGATTGAGGCCATAATTATAAAAATAAATGTTTACTGAGGTAATAATAAATCAAGAGAGAAGAACGGTCATTTTCCCATAGACTTCTAAAGAAACAGACTTCTTTTTGCAACCAGTGGAGTCACCCCTGCTGGAAATTAGATAGAATGCAGGTTTAAAGCTTAGTTTATGGTAGCCGCAGTGTTCCCAGCGCGAGGTATGCATGCCATAAAATTACGTCACCACGGCTGTCGTTTCCAGCGCAAAAGTTCCGCAAGCTGTTGCAGCGCGTGGTCGTGCACCTCTGAATTTTTGTAACTATGTGCCCACTGCGTGTGCTGCACTTTCAATTAAACACGGTCGGCTGGGAAAGAGCAGGTTCGCCTCTACAAACATCTGTATGATTCTTCATGTACAGACCACAGGGAGTCAAACAGCCTTAAATATGTGGTCAGAGAGAGACACCACACTGGGAAAAGAAGAAACATTTTTCTGGAGAGTGTGGAAATGCATGAGAGATCGTTTTGTCAAAGCTAACGGCTTCATGGAAAGTATTCTTACCAGTGTTACAGGCAGTCGTTTCGATTTGGAGATAAACAACAGTCCTGTTAATGATTAGAGTAGATACTTGTAATGTTTCGTGGTACGTGGGTGTTTAACATGGATGTGTTTACTACTGTTGCCAGGCAACCTGCTTTTCTTTACTTCTGGATCTTTCGATTTGATTACGATTATCAGGTCAGCAATTCGATTCGATATCTTGATGCATCACAATGCATCACGATGCTTCAAAATACATTTTTCTATTAAAGCCATATAGGATATTTGACTTGACAACCTTGCATTGTCAAGTGCAATGCCCAAGCTGCAATACGTAACTTCAGACTGGAATGATGAAGTGTTTGGGTTCATTTCTTTAAGGTAGCTACCACGAAAGTTTACCTATTTTGGATTAGTCATATACCACCCTACTTTTAGCCAGCAAATCTATTGTGCTGTATTGGAATAACTGACCCTAGACAACTCTTTAACAAAAAAGGTACTGTTTACTGAACAATAACTTAAATGTACAAATAATATTTAGCCGTTTGTAGCCGCCAGATTGAATAACAAAAAAAAACACAAATCACACCCTTCAAATATGCTAACTGCAATATTTCTTCAAATTTGCGATCTTCTCCACTCTCCCGTGTATCTGCTCAGCCGTTTTGCGTGTGTGTCTGTGTTTGTTTGTTTGTGTGTCTGCCGGTCTCGTCTGTGTGTGTGTGTGTGTGTGTGTGTGTGTGTGTGTGTGTGTGTGTGTGTGTGTGTGTGTGTGTGTGTGTGTGTGTGTGTGAAATGGGTTAGAGAATGTTATTTTTCATTTGAATGTTTATGCCGCGGCCGGAAAATTAACGAGCAACGTCATTGCATTATAATAGATTATGGTGGGCCACTGCATCGATGCAGCATCGTCCATGTCCGCATCCCGATGCATCGATTATTTGATTAATTTCAACACCTCTACCATATACTAGGTTTCAACCTAGTCTTGTTAATGTTTCCTTGTTTTAAAACAAGATCCCTGTAAAACCATCTTAAAAAGAAAGTTGATACATTCATGATTTGGTGCTTAACGAGCATTTATTTATCTTTTTATAAGAAATGGAAATAAAGACACAGTTCTAGTATTGCAGTGTAGAAGTAGTTAGTCTGAGCATTATAAGTATGATAAGAAAAAAAGATCAGTAGTCAATCTCATACTACACTGTTTGGCTGCTTAGCTGACATACCTGGACAAACAAGACAAAGGTTAGCAAGTTATGCTTTATTGTTCATATTTTTAAACAGTATCGTTCGCTTTTAATGTAACAAGCGAGAAGGCTTTTTGAATGTTAACTCTAAGACTTTATTGGCTGGGGTTGCTGGAGTGTAAATTTCCCCAAATCTAATAAAGAGCAGAGGGAAAATACTACACAGTAGATATGCCTTTTCTAATGGCTTTTTGTGTAACCTGTAACCCCACTTAATAGTGTATTAGATGCTCATTAGCTTTGGAAGTAACTGGGATGAGCGTGTTTGACAGTAGAATCATGCAGGGGAGGACAGAAGCCTGTAGGCCAGTGAAGTGTCAGTATACAATAAATGTCGAAGAGATGCTTGTAGCATGACAACAAACAGAGAGAGCGAGAGAGAGAGAGAGAGAGTCATGTAGAGAGCCATCTCCCTATTTAAAAGCTCTCTGATATACCACTATTGAGCCAGGGTGCAAACTACGGGGGAGCTAGGGGGAGCTGAATAAGCTCCCCTGAAAACGTGATTTGTGAAATTTTGGGGGGTCTCATTGACAATGTGTCATTTTGATGTGCAATTTCAGTTTTGTGTAATGTGATCATCGTGGATTATTATGTGTAAAATTGCAAAAATATCATTCATTCATGTATGACGGGGATTTAAACCTAATTCACTTTAATAAAGATAACTATAAATGCTATTCTTGTCATGAGCATCAAGGCGTGGCGGCGCTCCGGTGCAAATTCAACTCATGTTTAGTACATGTTAACTCAAAGATACGTAGGAAAAAAAGAAAAAAAAAACGGAGGCCATTAATCGGCGCGCAAAGTTCTTGAAATCAGTTCTGCAAGTTAGCATCATATAGCCATGGCAAAAAGAAAACAAAGCAGTTTAATTCATTTTGGTTTTACTAAGAAATTTTGTAGCGATGACGTTAATAGCACAACCGATTCACCTGCTGCAAGCCCTGTTAGCACACCTCCCGCCAGGGTGACAACGCAAGAAGAAGCTGAAGAAATAATGTCCTCTCTGGCTGAAGATGGTGGTGGTAACAGCTCACCAGAGGTCGGTCACGATCCTAACCCCTCTCGCTCCTCTCTCCTGTTAAATTGGAACAGCCAGCAGTGGAGAGACTGGAAGAGCGAGAGGGACTAACAACATGGCTGTTTGTTAGGCCTCCTGCACACTGCCTGCATGGCGTGAACGTGTCAGCTTCGTGGTGTGTCCGTGTTTTTATTTCGGCTCCCATGTTAACAGGTGCAGGTAGCTTGCACACTGCCTGCGTGACGCGCACGTCTCAGGCGCCGAAAACGCGTGCATGCTAGAAATGGGACCGACACGAATACATTTAATGAATGACATTTTGATGTTTGAAAGTCTCTAGGTTTTGACATAAATGTAGATATAAATGTAATTTATAATAATAATAATAATAATAATAATAATAATAATAAATAATTAGCGATTTTCAAATATTGCACCTGTCAATACAGAACGAAATATTCTGTAGCCTATTTTGCCGTCAATACTGCAGACGTTGTCTTTGCTGTAATCAAATAAGTATATATTTATGTTTATGGGAAACATACATGTGAACAGATCAGGCTAGCAGCAGCATTGCCGCGTCAGACACGTTTCTGTTGTGCAAAGACATAGAAAATGCCACGCAGCCGCCACGCAACTGATACGCAACAGAAATGCCACGCTCACGCCACGCAGGCAGGTAGCCTGAGTAAATTTAACAGTTGTTCAGCCTGATGCTTTGTTTATCTATTTGTGGGTGGCTGTTCCTGTCGATAAAGTATAAAAGGGGTAAATCCTGTATAGTGCATACACTTGTAGCTGTTATGTATCTTTGTAAGTCATTGTAAAAAAAAAAGTGGGAACACTGCATTGAGCATGTTTCGGATAATCTGCTGTTTGATGTTTGTGTTTGTGAATGAGTGGGTTATTTAGCATATGAGTGTGTGTGTTTGTTCTCAGCCTTAAGACACACAGGGCCAGATGTACGTACATTTGCAAATGTAGCGTTATCAGCGCCATGTCCAACCCGCAGAAAGCCCATGCTGTGATACTTCAGCTTATGTTGTATTTACTAAACCTGTAGTTCATCGGGTAATCAGCGCCTTTCTCCGCCCACTATACCGTAAATTGCGCTGTAGCAAAGCGTTAAGTACTTGTGCTATGATACGGCTGAGTGCAGACTGCGATATTCCCACTGCTGATGCTATGACTGTTTGAAATGGTCCTGATGCCAATATTTGTAATGTAGCGAGGAGTTTAACAACTGCTGGAATGGAATGTGAACGCTGAGTCTGAGATTCAATGTCATCTTTGATTTCTTCCAGTAACTGTAATATTGCATGGCTGCTTAATCTGTAACGCTTAATGATTTCGTGTTCACTCAACTGAAAAAGTGTGATCCTTGTGGCAAAAATCCTTTCAGCTCGTCTCCTTGGCCTATGTCTCCATCTTACTCGGATTACTGCTGCCATTTCACCAGGAGGCATATGCGAGGAAACCCGTTTGCGGCTGGTTTACACCTGCTTTTAAGAGGCAGAGAATTTTTACTGCAAAATAGAGGCGGGCTGTCACGGGCGGTTTTTGTACATACGGAATACATAATTAGGTGCACTTTACGCTTCCCCTCCCATCTCTTTATGGGAAACTCCCACTTTCCCCTTGACCCTCCAGTGAATGCATATGCATGACACGGAAAAGCGCAATTTGCCATTTTCAGTTCCCGCCACAGGCAGTATGCAGCCTGTTTGTACATACCTCGCCATGCTTTTACGTGCACGTTGCAAAACAAGTATGCCTGAAGTGGGCGCAAAAGCGTTAGTACATCTGGCCCACACTGCCTTAGAGAACTAATACTAGTACAAATAGTAGTAGATGAGTATCCCACTATTTGTATATTTTTGCAAAGGTTACATTAAGCATAAACAAAGCTCTTTAAGATTTGGATAAAAATACAACTATTTTAGGGTCAGTTCACACAAATTAAAAGAAAACGTATTCGCTCAGTCTTTAAGATTTCTGCCTCCTCGTCAATACAATGAAGGGAAACAGAATTTTATTGGTGGTGCTTACAGCAACTGAAAAGTAAGTTTAACCCTTTCACAAGTAGCTGTCCACCAGGAAGTCAGTCAGTACCAACTCAAGCTGTTTATTGTAAATTTTGCATTCAGTTTGGATAAGGAAAAAACTTCCCCAAAACAATTCTTTACAGTAAAGGCAGAGCAACAGAAGAGAGTTCCTCCTCCAGGATTGACGGACATTGAATAGATGTTGTGTGTTTAAAGCAGACAGAAATAACGTTAGTAAAATTATAATGTGGAGAAAAAATGACTATTTTCCAAAATCAGTATCCCTTTTTTGATAATCCACAGACCTGTCTTTGAGAAGTTCTCCAGTGGAAAGTAATTCCAATGAAAACTGTCCACCATTGTATGGGGTGGAGTTAGAAATATCAAAGGATGATGCCTCAAAACCTGGACACATAAAATAAAAGACTATATATTTCTAATCTCACCACTTGTAGGTGTAAATGAAATATTTATTTGTAATTTGGGTGAACCAACAAAAAATAAATTACAAACATTACAAGTTATTAATGCATATTGTGTGCGATTTTGAATGACAATGACAAACTCAAATATGACCGTGAACTCAATAGTAAGTGATGGTGACTGTGCATGCCAGGTTTCAGACACAAGGCCTGAATTTCATTGCGGGTATTGCACATAATTTCATAGATTCTAGCAAATCTAGTACTTCTAATGTTCAGCCAACGTTTGCACAGGTGCGGAATCATGTCATTTGAATCAGTGTTTGTAAGGCTAACTTAACTACATTAACAACAGTGAAATGATGTGCGTGTGTGTAAGGCTAACTTAACTTAGTTAACGGTGAAATGAGCTGCTTGATGTGTAAAATGTACAGCGCTGCACCTTTTACCAGCCAATGTTTCATAACGTCATGTCGTGAACATGGATTCAGCACACAAAAAGGGATTAAAACTAAAATGATACTGTAAATTCTCTGAGTAATACAAACCTCACCAATCTGATGCTCTTTTCAGAGCTTGTCCCCTCGCCCCCAGCCCCGCCCCCGAGAAGTTCGATTTTTTTATTAGAAGTGTAGATGGATTTAGATTTTGATCAGTGAAATGTATACTGTCGTTAAAGGTGTAGGTGGTAATGTTTTTTTTCATTGGTTATCAGGCGGATCTGAGTTATAATGTACAGGACGACCCAGCGGCCTTCTACGGCGTCACCAGCCAATATGACAGCTCGGAGAACATGACCATCACCTGCTCCACCAAGGTCTGCTCCTTTGGCAAGCAGGTGGTCGAGAAGGTGGAGGTGAGGATGGATTCAAATCTTTGTGGTGCACCTTGGTAATCCAGGATCTTTTCATGGACATTAATGTCTGATGTGATGTACATAATCACTAGAATTAAACAATAAGATAATTAGTAATTTAGTATATACTGACTTTTAGTCCCTCATGTGAGCCAAGCTCCAAAACCTATAAACCTATACATCTCATAATGCAACTTGATGCTTCCTGACCCTTCCTGCCTGGAAGACATTATACAACTGTTTTTACAAGATCAGCTCATGACTATTAAAGTGATCTGTGTACTAAAAGAAAATTGGTGGCGTTCCCCTTTAGTGGTCAATTATCAATTTTTTTTTAGTAATGGTAACTGATTTTTCTCTCTCTCAGACGGAGTATGCAAGGTTTGAAAACGGGCGCTTCATCTACAGAATCAGTCGCTCTCCGATGTGTGAATACATGATCAACTTCATCCACAAGCTCAAACATCTGCCTGAGAAATACATGATGAACAGTGTGCTGGAGAACTTCACTATTCTGCTGGTGAGGACATCAGTCCGTGTGGCTGTCTGTGTGTGTTATGGTATTAAAAAATGAACCTGTTAGCATTCCGCCCCCTTTTTTTAGATGGGTAGGGGTGGGGTACAGAGGATCTTTAGGGGGAGACAGCAGGTCAACAGTAGATGCAACATAGAAGTGGTGTACTGTATATCATCTGAAAACTTGGAACCTGAAGTTTAATTTGAGATGCACCTCAACACGGTGTTTCAAGTTGATTTAGTCGTAAATCAGAAATAGAAATTGATTAATTTATTGATTAAATAATTAAAATAAATTGTGAAAGTGTATAAGGGCTTGGAACATTATGATAAAAGTATATGATGGCCATTCTCATGCTCACTTATGTCTCATAGGATGTTGCAGCAATTTTTAGGTTGATAACATTTGTTACACAGATTTGGTGCTAAATTTAACCATTTTCTACCACTCATGAATTGATCAAAAATGGTCAAAAATCCCTCTAAAATACCACATTAAGACCACCAAGACCTCAAGACCTTAAGGAACACCTTAAAAAACACATGCTTTGATTTTGTATCAAAAACCTTTCTCATTTGGACATTTCTGTAAGAATTGCATTTTTCAGCGATTGGATGACACTTTTGTTCTGGAAGCTGCTGAGAAATCTCTTTATTGTCAATATACTGAGGAAAGCCAGACACCTTCTAAATGCCCTAGGTCTCTAGTGTTTGTAAAGTGTCATGAGGCTGTGATTATTGTAGAGGTCACAACAGGTAATTTAATACTGGTCTCAAACAAAGAAATGGCTACTATGGGGACGACATCCTCAAACATGAATACAATTGTGCTCATTGAATCCACAAGAGTGTCAGCTTTGCAGTCATACCCAATTTATTCCAAAATTACTTGTACTGCATGAGAAAAATGGCATGGTTTGTTCCCCAAACTGCATGGGATTAGCATGAAGCGGCATGTAAAGGGGAGACTTTTGTGTACCCATAGAACCCTTTTTTATTTAGATATCTTGGGGTGAGAGGTCAAGGGACCCCTTTCAAAATGGCCATCTCAGTTTCTTCCTCTTCAAAATGTAGCCTAGCTTTGGAGCATTCTTTAAAACTAAGCCCTGTACAGTCTCTGAGAGACAAAATGTCGGTCAGGCCGTCGGAATGTTAAGAGGTTAAAGGGTAATTTAGATTTTTTTTTTTAACCTAGACCTAACCCTATTTTCCCATGCATTTGTGTCTAAGTGAATTTGGTCCAGTATTGAGTGAGAACACTGTAATCGGCAGCCACAAACCAGGCTGCAATGTAATCATATAGAGATGTCATTGTACGTCCACTAAAAGTGCTTGCCACTGACGATATTATAAGTGTCTGATTATGAAATTATGGGAAGATGATGAAGTGTCATTCTAAAATCTTGCCAAATGCAAGCAGTGTCAAACCATGTATGTTTTCAGTTTGAAACGCGAGTGGGGATAGAGGAGTTCTGGGGAGTTTGTTGTTTTGGAGTACAGACAGCGTAGCTTTGTGTTTTCAATTCTTGTTTTCAAAGCTTTGTGTTTTCAATTCTGGGGAGCTTTTTCCCCGGAGTCCTTATGTTTTTTTTCACCCAGAAGTTTTCCTTGGATTAGGGTGGCACCTAAATCATGGTTGCAGCTGTTGCTATGCCTGCTACACCCTGCTACGCTCTATAGTGCCCTGCAACGCCCTGCTATGTCCTGCTACGCCCTGCTACGTCCTGCAGTACCCTGCTACTCCCTGCCACGTCCTGCTATGCTCTGCAGTGCCCTGCTACGCCCTGCTACGTCCAGCTATGCTCTGCTATGCCCTGCAATGCCCTGCAATGCCCTGCAATGCCCTGCTATGCCCTGCAGTGCACTGCTATGTCCTGCTATGCCCTGCAGTGCCCTGCTACACCCTGTAATGCCCTGCAGTGCCCTGCTATGCCATGAACTACTACAACTACTATTTCTAGTCATTGTTACATTATCTTTATTGTGACTATAATTGCTACTGTTCATCACACCCCCAACCAGCACCGTCAGACACCGCCTGGGTCTGTCCGAGAGTTTTGCCTAAAAGGAGGTTTTCCTCACCACCCGAGGTTTCTCCCTAATAGGAAGTTTTTCCTCGCCACTGTCGCACTTAATGCTTGCTCTTTGGGGAATTACTGGAATTGTTGGGTCTTTGTAAATTATACAGTGTGGTCTAGACCTACTCTATCTGTAAAGTGTCTTGAGATAACTCTTGTTATGATTTGAATTGAATTGAATTGCGCATTTCCAAAATGCCAACTAAATGTCGAGCCACACTTCACGCAGCTTTCATAGACGTTACCTTTGGATACAGACAGGCTGAAGTTGTAGCTAGTTATGCTACAGCTACAAATGGATCCTAACACTCCAGTCCATACACTGGGCCTTGCAGACCACCGGGTCTGTAGTAACCATTTTTTGCTGGGATGACTACTGCCAGCCGAAGAGGAGAAGAAATTCTAAACCAAAGCTCATTTTCCTGAAGAAAAATGCTGTTCCAAAAGTAGAGAGCTGCAGGTGGGGCGGAGGTAAGGAAGTAACTGTGAGTTACTGACCTGGCATCAGTAAGTTACGCAGGAAAGACACTTATTATAACAATCTGAGCCTGTCAGTGGCAAAATCAAGCACTTTTAGTGGATTTACATTGACGATGTGCATTTGTCCGATAGAGTGTTATTGCAGCCCGGTTCGCGGCTGCTGATTACAGTGTTCTTACTCAATACTGGACCATTTTCAAAGATTTCGGCTCACATTAGTCACTTAGACACAAATGCATAGGGAGGTTAAAAAAAATACAGAAAATACCCTTTGTTTTGTGTGTGTGTGTGTGTGTGTGTGTGTGTGTGTGTGTGTGTGTAGATGCATTTTTAACACATAACTTTTTTATCCTTTCTTTCCTCTTTGTTTTTGTGTGTGTGTGTGTGTCTCCAGGTTGTGAGCAACAGAGACACTCAGGAGACCTTGCTGTGTATGGCGTGTGTATTTGAGGTGTCCAACAGTGAGCACGGAGCCCAGCACCACATCTATCGACTCATCAAGGAATAACACAGACACTTATACACACGCACACATATAGCCTTTTTATTGGTGATTAATGGTGACATTGGAGGTAAAATGTCAAACGGAATCCTACAAAAGTGTCTTTCAGCCAAACAACTCGACTTAGTGAGTAAGGAAATGGCTGCATTTGCACTGCTGCTCACAACACACCACAACAAGAATTTGGTCATTATTATTTAACATCGGATATGATGCAGTATGCTGCAGAATCCTCATCAGTAGGAGCATCCCCACATATACATCTTAACTCCAGCCTGAATATCTGTTGTTGTTTAGCTGTAAAAACCACAGTGATCCAACACATCAGAATCGACCTGGGTGGTTTTTCGAAAAACATCCCGACTCTGATATCACCTGGAGATGTCATGTCTCCTGTTAATTGGTTTATTCCCCTCTTTCTCCCAGTACATTTGTATTTTGCTGTTCTGTAGATGGAAATGAAAGTAGTACTTCTGTCAGGTGCTTTTGGGAAAGTCAACCCAGGGCCGAAAAACAAATCTAACAATTTCCGCCCCCATGTGACAAACGTGTGTGTTATCTGCCAAGATAAAGGTCAGACCCTGTGTATCATTAATAACCAGAGAAGAAAATAACACTACTGAATTATCATATAGTACAGTATAGAGGTGGTTTTGTACAGATAGCCACTGCAAATTGTGAGCTACAATCTTGCACAAAAAAGAGGTTTGTTCCCAAAGAAAATAAATCAAAGTTTTACCTTTTTGTATGTACTCTTTAAAAAAAGAAGAAGAATAGCTTCGAAACTTTGGGAAATTGTTTATTGATAGTAGCATATAGACTATATTTTAATTCCAGGAACACTATCTAAAATGTATGTTAATAAGAAAGTATAATTGAAATTAAACAATACAGGTACCTTTTGTGCAACAAGTGACTCTTCATCAAGATTGAATAAATAAATAAGCATGTTAAAGCTATAATCCTTAATATTTCAGTTCTGGCTGTTTTGGCCCTAAAGACAAATGCAGTACGCTTCCTGTCAGTGCTTCACAATAAAAGGCACTACGTGTTTTGTCAGTTGAGGGCTTTTAATATGAAGCGGCATCAGTAGGAAATGTTGGGTTAGTACTGGCAGGTTTGATTTCATGAACAGCTTAAGGATTATAATTAAAATATCAAATATATTGTGGTCAATCTATTGGGAAGCACTGTGAATCTTTAAAACAACATAATTCATGGTGTACAAGGTAAGGAAACTTTTCAAACTGTTAAAAAAGTCAGGTCATTCTGATCAGGTTTTACTTACGAATTAAATTTAGCTTAGTTCAATATGCTTGCACCAGCTGAATTAAGCTTTAACATGTCCATACTGACAAATGTGTTCAAGCCTGAAATGTTGTTATATCCATATTTAAATGGAAGATTATCCTGACCAGAAGCCATGGCACATGCTTTTCATTTTGAAAAAAGGGAATGACACACAGTTCCCTTTAATTAGTCCAGGACTTGTTTCCTCCAGTCAGATGATATTATTTCAGAATTGTGATGGTGTACTATAGCAAGTGATGATTGGTGGTTTGTATGCGTCATACCCAGCAGCATGAAGTGCCTTTGGTTGGTAACAGCAGTATACATTTCTAATCTGTTTCATGAAAGTCCTGATACTTTGGTGTTGTTAATGGTCTATAGAAAGTCATTTTAGTGAATATAAATACATAATAAGGTATCACATGGTCCAGTTTTCACTGTCTTACGGTTAATTATCCAAATTCCATATTTAAAGGGGCTGTACTTGTTATATTCTTCACTCTTTCATGTTACTTGATATAACAATAATAACCCGGACTATGACGGACTATTAACCATTTAACCACAGCATGTGTTCACAGCAGCATGGCTAACACCAACAACGGGAGCTAAAGTTACCCACAATCCATCAGGTGTATCACACTATGGAGCCCAAAATACACAACAGTACTCAACATTCAGAACATTAATATAGCAACGAAACAAACATTTGCTCGTAATGTGGAGTAATGGTGTCCTTAGCAAAAGAATGAAGTCACACTCTGTGTGTGTGTGTGTGTGTTAGCCAAGTTTCTATGTTCTTTGTTTTGTGAGCTGGTACGGTTGCGCGTGCATGTTAGTCCATGTGAAAAAACGTAGGTATTTCACAAATTGGGGAATGGTATGTGAGAGCCGTGTGGAGGCATTCCCAGCCCGCTATTTTTATCTAGTATTCCTAGTACAGCTCCTTTAATGACTGTTTCTTGTTGTAATTTGTAGACAGTATGCAGTGAACCATACTAAATAATCTTAACTTTGTTCCCACAGGATATTTATGAGACCCATTCTTGTTTACTTAATTTTATGACAGCATTTACATGTATTTGTTACATGTATGTGTGACAGATTCATGTTGAAACCGCTTGCACACTAGGTATTATATGGTGCCTCATTTATAATATACAACTTGGACTTGTTACTACTAAAGAAGACCAATTCTGATTTGGGTATCTTCACATGCTTTCTGTAAAATAATTGAAAAAAAAAAACTGAATAACAAGTACAATGAACCAGCATGCTGTATTCAACAATGAAGAATACGGTATGCTGATTAACACAGTGTCAAGACGTGGTGTCCAGAATACCCAGTAATTTGCAGAGAAAACACTGCAAATTTATTATGTGTTTAGGGCAACTTTTACCATTTTACCAGACCTGAAATGAGCCATCTTTCTTTAGAACTAGCCAGCTGTTAAATCTTTGGCGTTAACAATGACTCATATTGTATGATCAGGTAGAAGATTGATGATACGACTATCAGTCTTGTACCATTGTGCTGAAAAATGTTAAGATTTGCCATTGTCCAAAACCACTATATTTTGACTCTATTTGTCTAAAGACTCCTGTGGGTGTCTCTCAGGGTACAGACAGCTGTCCAACAAAATGCCATCTTTGGTGAATCATTCTGTCAGGAAAACCCCTTTCAAAATACCCCTGCCTTCAACTTTATTTGTAGTGGTTTGTTGTTTGCAGGCAGACTAGACCTTCACAGCAGAGTACTAACTTGTAACATATACAAGATAACCTAACACACAGCCTCAGAGGGGCTGATTTTGCAATAATGACCCTCTGTCTGGATATTATCAACCACAGCTTACCAAAGACAGTCATCATGCGACACAAAATACAGAGGAAAATAAATTCATTACAAGCTAGAGTAACTTTGCACATCTGCCAAAATAAATATTAGGAAAATGTCTATCAACCTCCAAACATATGTAGCTCATGGGCTACACTGTAAAACTGTACTGTATGTAAAAACAAAGTACAACAAAATAAACAAAAGTAATGGAAATAAGTTTAAAAACAATGGGGTTTAGAAAGGTGTACATTACCTTGTTTTTGTCTTTTAAAGACTTTAATTTGACCTTATCAAATATGGACACCTCTTATCATATTGGTTGGCAGACCACTTCAGAAGCCCTATATGAGAAGGATGCAGGAAACTGTGATTCATCAAAATGCCCAAAATGTCTCTGTTAAACTTTACAAGGGCTCATCTGTAGGACTGTACTGTTAAATGTCCGCTCCACAATAACGACATGTTGCCTAAAAGTTATTCAAAAGGTAGTCACATTGCCAAACCGCTGTCTCAGTGCTGCAGTATGGTCTTGCTACACCACCTGTCTATTCTGGGATAGGGGAAAAAACGCTCTGGCTTGTTTGTATTTCTTTTCACCAATTACAACCATCCTGGGCCAACGGTAGCGAAGATAGTGGAGATAGCGAAAGGGGAGGAACATCACGTTCCGGATGTCAGGCTTTTATGGGCTGAAATATGTGCCACCAGAAACTGAATTTGAATCATTTATATTTGAATTTGAATTGCTAAACTTGAATAATTGCATTGAAAAACTTTGAATCACATAATTTGAAATTGTATTGTTTAATTTGAATCATTGCATTGAAAATCTGAATAGTATTATTTGAAATTGAATTTATTCGTTTGGAACTGAAGTCCAATAAAATTTGATCCTCACTGAAAATTCAACTCTCTATATATCTTCACATTCAGTTTTCACAATTCAAATTCAGTTCTCAAAATTCAATTTCAAGTTACTGTGACAGACATCCGGGTAGTTGAAGGATGAAGGAAGAGCAATCGAGCGCAGATCGATAGAGTTCAGTGGCTCAGATACAGGACTCATCTTTGGCCAATCAGCACCCGCCATGAAACGAGGAAGAAGTGCATGCCATGCCTTGACCTGTCTGTCACAGTAACTTGAAATTGAATTTTGAGAACTGAATTTGAATTGTGAGAACTGAATGTGAAGCTATATAGAGAGTTGAATTTTCAGTGAGGATCACATTTTATTGGACTTCAGTTCTAAACAAATAAATTAAATTTCAAATTATACTAATCAGATTCAGTTTTTCAATGCAATGATTCAAATTAAACAGTACAATTTCAAATTACGTGATTTAAATTCAGTTTTTCAATGCAATTATTCAAGTTTAGCAATTCAAATTCAAATATAAATGATTCAAATTCAGTTTCTGGTGGCACATATTTCAGCCCATAGGCTTTCTCCTAGCAATGTACATCCGTTGAGCCAGACTTTTCAAAAGGTTTCAAAGTTCAAAACTGTCCGTTTCTGAGTCGTCGTCTGTGTTGTTAGTGTTGTCTCAAATGTGCAAGTTGGATATTTATCTTTTCCGAACTACATGTGGCACAGAAATACTGTCTGTAATCAATTCCAAAATGGCCTTGAATCTTTTAGCTCCGGTGCATGTGCAGTATGTGCACTGAGGGTTTTTGATAAGGTGCTTTATATAAAGGTGACAATAATGTTTATTACAAATGTTGTGTATATCTTTGATATTCTAATGTTTATCCTATTTTGCAAAGAAGAGAGTACATTTAGGAAAATCCAAGAGCTAGTAATGTATGTCTATTGGTACTGCACAGGGTCTGATCTTTGCTTTGTAACTTTTTTCCCCTCATGGCTATAGGTATGTTAGATATTTTCTAGCTTTGTAGAGACTTTGTACGCATATGCTATTAAGTTTAAATAAATGTTCAGTTCTAAACTGTGATCTGGGGTTTTGTGATCTGTGATCTGGGGTCCAGATTAACAATAGTGTCCAGAGTTTGAACTCTGAATCCACTGTCAACTGGAAGCATTTTTGTTCTCATATTGTAGTGAAGTTAAATGAGGGAGATGATAATGTGTAAACAATTACCATGTGACCAAAGTTCTACATGTCACATGATTACAACTGAGCCATCTTCATGACAACTGAGCAAAGTCCAATCTGTTGATTAATACCGTGAGATGCAACTAATGGCACTCGAAAGAAAGGCAGTTGCTTAACCCTCCTGTTGTCCTTGGGTCAAATTTGACCCATTTTCAAAAAGTTTCTAAATCAAACCAATTCAAACAAAAACCGTCCAACGCTCTTCACAAGTAAAATAAATGATCAGTTCACTCAGTTCAGAACAGGGTTAGACCAGATTCAACTAGTGATCAACGATAAATCTGTGTGTTACATTGCCCCATTACACCTAACAGAACTGTGTGAATGTGGGCTTCAACACATGCCAAGTCTTATGGTCACACAAGGACAGCTGTAAAGGATTCTGAGAGGTGAGCTCCACAAAAATGCAGCAAGAGCAACCTCTAGTATCATGGTGTCTTATAGTTTTTTTGTCTGTTTATAATGTCTTTACCTAATCACTGTGGGTCTCTCTCAGGTTACAGATCCATGTCTAACAAAATGCAAATCTTTGGTGAATCATTCTGTCAGAAAAAAAACCCTTTCAAACTTTCCCTGCCTTTAACTTTTCAGAGTTTTGTCTCACAGAGTGGTTTGTTGTTTGCAGGCAGACTAGACCTTCACAGCAGAGTACTAACATCTAACGTGTACATGATAACCTAACACACAGCCTCAGAGGGGCTGATTTTGCAATATGACCTGGACATTATCTATCACCTGCTTACCAGAGACAGTCATAATGTGACAGAAAATACAGAGGAAAAGGTGATTTATTTCAAGCTAAAGTAACTTTGAGTGTGGCAAAGCCTCGCTCCCAACACTACTGCAGCGTATTAGAACAGGGTTATACCAGATTCAACAAATGATTAACAGAGCTGCACCTCTCATGACATGTATTGCATAGAGATTAAAGAGCTCCTACAGATGGCTGGTATTGACAGTGGTCTTTGAATCTGTGTGTTACTTTGCCCATCTACACCTAACAGAACTGTTGATGTGGGCTTCAACACTTGCCACAAAAATCACGGTGTCTTATAGTTTTGTTGTCTTGTAGTTTGTTTATGCTTTTACCTAAGAAAGCAGTGTTGGTACTGAGTGAATTATCCTGGTGAAATTTAGTAGAATTCACTATCTAAAGATGTTTGCTTTTCTGGTCACACCATTTCATTGAAATCATTGAATTCATGTTCAGCAACTTTGTATCTACCCCCCTCTGTGCATTTAAATGTGTGCAGAATTTGACATGTGAGTAACATGTGTTACAAAATACACTACTGAGGATGAACGAGTTGCTAATTGAATCTGTGGCATTATGACACCATATTACTGAAAATATGTGACATTTTTGTTAAACAGTTTGTTAAAGAAGCAATGTAACCCATTTTAACCATTAAGACTATCCTAAATGCATCACTTAGTCAACTGAACGTAATTATATGTATAATTTTGAAATTGCTAAATCAAATGAAAAAAGGGACCTCAAGCAGGTGAATGTGACTCCAATGGTGTAGTTTTCTTTATGAACACCAGAGGGAGCCATATACAAAGAATTTAACCCACAGCTCAATAAACTTAAAGCATCACTTTCATGCACACATTTGCATGAGCAGCCCCAATCATTTATATTCATTTGCTATTATTATAATGAAAGTATTACCACACCTCAGTATATTTAATGGACCTTTGCATAACACTTAATATTGTTTTCAATCAGAAAGGGGCAAAAGAAACACCTAACCAGGCTCACCTAACACTTATATTTACGACCGACTTTTTTTGTTACAGTAGATGTTTGCTTTAGTCAGACTTGCCTTGTGGTCACGTGGAAACACTGGAAGTTCCAAACCTTTGACAACAAATAATAAGTCTGCAGGCCAGACAGACGTTATGACCTCACAGAAACTGAGATCAAAGATAAGAAAAACGTTCTTTTATCTCACATCCCAAACACAGCACTGACAATCCTCTTTGTCCAAATCTAGTGTATTTGTAATGCATGCTCTGAACATGAGTGCACATGCTGCTGTAAGTAATACTGTGTGATTGTGTCCGATATGTGTACACACATGCATTAGTGTGTGTTCACATTCCCAGATGGATTTCTAAGCAGTTAGTTTACCAACAAACCTGGCCTAATGCATTACTCTGAGCTAAGGTTAGAGTACACAAACATACTAATGGTGGCTGGTGGGGATGAACACTTGTCATTAATGTAATACTCACATACACCAAAACACTCTTTATGCAGATAAATCCTTTTATGAGTATTAGCAACCATACTCTAGCCTGAAACAGTTGAAAGAGCACATTATGGGGTCAGACACCATATTAGAACCCGGCAGGGTGTAATAGGTGGCTTTCTTTCTGCTTTATGATAAATCCAGCTGAGCTTTATCATACTGAGACCTTCAGCTGTGTGGGGATTATGAAGATACAACTGTATGGAGCAGGCCAGAGGTTGCATACTGCAATGCTGAGTAAAGCTTTATTTGAGTTTTAGCTATAGTATGTGGTTCTTCTTGGCTTGCAACCTGGACTCATTAGTTCAACTTTATGTGGGACATCATGGAATAATGCTATTACATACATCCACAAAACTGCAGCAACAACAAATTTGCTCAATTCTGTAAAATAAGATGACTACTGAGGATGTGAGATTTGTGATTTAGTTAAAAAATTCAGGGTGAAAATCACAAATATACCACACGACACCAGCTTGGGATTTTGAGTTTAACTCTTTCTATATCAAGGCACAGTGTCCTACCTCTTGTGCTAACTAAATTATGGTTTATATACAAAGGTGGAAAGCTTACACTTAAAGGCCCTAAAACCTACTTTCTTAATCAGCTTTTTACTATGAGTGATGGAGTCCCAAATGAACACACAGTTGTGTCTGCAATTGTTACAACAGTTTACAGCATGTTTTATTATTGAATAAGCCAGTTATTATTGATGCCGTATAAGCATAATGTAGTAGATGGAGCTGATTTTAACTATACTATATATAAATATATCTATATAAATGCATCGTATTGTATAAGTTGATCCTAAATCCTGCATTAAAAATTACAATATCCAGAGTTACTATAGCCTACAGACAAAATGTTGGAGACTAAAAAGTACAATATATGCCCATGAAATGTAGTGTAGAGTTCTAAAGGGGCGGGGTCGTGGGGCAGGGAGGCGTGTCCCAGGCGTTACAGCACTTTCCTGGTTTGTCCCGCACACAGCAGAGCAGCTTGTCCTGACACAAGGACGCTCCTCTCCTCTCCGGAGCAGTGCGCACGGCACAGATCAATCTGCCGCGGAGAGAGAGACGATGTCCCGGCAGGCAGCCCAGGAACAGACGACTCAAGGTGTGACAAGGTTATATGTTCGGACTAAGCGTATTTAAAGTGGGAACGGATACGCAGCGACGAACGCGCAGATGATTTGTTTCTGGATTAATGTTTTGCTTCAGTTTCTTCCGTATAGGCCTATGCCTAATTGTGTTTTAAGTCAACTTCAAATGTACTGAGAAATCTAAAGACTACTTTCGTCTCACTTACAAACAGACAAAAAAGAGTATTGGCTATACGTTGCGGAAACCTTTTTATCTTGTTGAGTTGAATCTGAGATGGAGCCGGAAGAGGGAAAGATCTCTGTGTGGGTCTGCCGGGAGGAGAAGCTGGTCTCCAGGCTGACGAAGCGAACAACCTGCGCCGACGTGGTCAAAGTCCTGCTGGAGGACCAGAACCTGCAGCAGGGCACCTCGGCGGATATGCTGTCCGGTTCTCCGCAGTCCTATTGCGTTGTGGAGAAATGGAGAGGCTTCGAGAGGATTTTACCCAATAAGACCAAAATCCTCCGGCTGTGGAGCGCCTGGGGGGCCGAGCAAGAGAATGTCCGCTTCGTCCTGGTGAAGAACGAGGCTTTGCTGCTCAACAACGGGCCCCGCAGCGCCGAGGCCCGGGTGGTCCAGAGCCGGGAGAGCGGAGGTCCGAGCGGGGTGCTAATAGGCACCGCCAGGACTTGCTTGACCGCCGCGGCCGCTGCCGCTAACATGTCCCAGGAGAAACAGAGACGAATAGTCAGGAAGGCTTTCAGGAAGTTGGATAAGATTAACAAAAAGAAAGGACAGGCTGTTTCTAAAGATAAGGGCTCCGTGGAGAAGATGGAGACGCTGGTTCACCTAGTGATCTCCCAGGATCACACAATCCGCCAGCAGATCCAGAGGATTAAGGAGCTGGACCGGTTAATCGAGCGGTACGAGGCCAAAGTGCACTTCGACCGCATTAAGAGACATGGGGTGAACTATGTGCAGGACACATACATGGTGGACTGCTCCTCGGAGGCTCCCGCTCCTACTGACTGCAAGCTCAAAGCGGAGCGACAGGACGCGTGGTGCACAGCGGAGGCGGTCGTCCAGTTCGAGGAATATGCGCGCCGGTGTGAGGAGGTGGTGCGGCTGCAGGAGGAGCTGACGGTGCGCGAGGCGCTCATGGAGAGCATCACCGGGGAGATCCAGGAGGAGCTCAACCGGCGGTGGATTAAGCGGCGGCGTGAGGATAGAGTAGCGGAAGCGACGAAGGATACCGACAGCGTCGTGAACGAGATGTGCCTGACAGCGTCTGCCGCTCCAGCTGTGGAACAAGATGTGGAACGTTTGTCTGAGAACGAGTTTGTATTAGATGAGGTGAGGATCAAAACGCAGCTGGACACCAGTCTGTACATTGGCATGCGTCTGAAGACAGACCTAGACGCCATCAGGGAGGACTTGGACCTGAGTTTGGCGCTCTGGGAAATCAGGGAGAGTGAACTTTTGGACCTTCTGGCCAAAGTTGAGACCATGGAGATAGAGCAGGTAAACAACAAACTGACTGATGATGGTAAGGCAGAGCTGGGTGCAGTGAGCACTAAGGCTGAGCCTGCATCAGCAGAAAAGAGTAGTGTCTGGGTGGAGCAGGCCAGAGGTCTGTCCAAGACCTGCAATACAAACGATGAGGACTCGGACACAGGCCTGAGCTCCATGCACAGTCTGGACTCTGACAACCCACCTGTGTGTGAGTCATTGGTATAGACTCACTTTGTTAGGAAGCTGTTGGACTTTTATGCAATTCAAAGCCATAAACCTAAAGACAGAGAATCAGTGTTGGCAATAATGTTCTTCTCTACCCAAAATGCACTTAACGTATTCTATAGCAATACTTACTATATGTAGTTGCACAATAAGCTAGGAGGGACGGCATGCTTAGAGAGGTTTTATAGGCTCTTTGGCTGACGTTTGAGAGTCTAGAGGAGTATCATAATAAGCTACTTATAATCTGTAGTCTTCCACGAGAAACTAACTTTAAAAAAAATGAAAACTGCAGACTTTGTGGATTGGATTTAAAACACGGATCCCTTTCCTGCTGGCTAAGCAGAGTAGATCACTTGATATTGTCCTCAGTATAAGTAGTCTTTAAAGCACAAAACGTAATATTTATTTAACAATATGTTAGAACTGGGTCATTTACTATAATTTACTCCCAAATGTGAGCCTTTAAATTAGATATCTACAGTTTAGTAGATTATGGTTCAGATTATATGTTTCTTGTCTACTTACCAAATGTATTCAATAATATTCAACCCAGGGTGTCTAACAACACACAAAATTTACATCGGAAGCCACAGGTTTTGGCCTCCTTGACTTTTCATACTTAACTCACTTGATGATGCAGTTAAACCAATGTCCAGTGTAACAAAAATATTATTTAATACACATTCTTTTATCTAAGGCTTAACAATGTTGCCAGTGCTGTACATTTGAGTCAATATGTAAGTACAAGCACAAAATAAAACCGAAGGTACCTGAATACCTTATTTTAAGATCATCCTTCAACTAAATCTCTGTATTTTTGTCTGGCTGTTGTGAGGTAAAATCTTAGACTTTGTCTAAATGTAAAATGGTGAGAATAAATAACCTTGTAACGCATAGAAGAGACTGCTGAATCTGTAGAGTAGGCTGTAGCCAAATACCCAAATGACCTGTGTTTAGCTAATTTATGTTAAATATTTGCTTGATAAGGAACTGTTTGGGCCTTTTACTCCATGACATTCAGCCTGGCTCTAGATAAGCAAATCTGAGGCTACAGCAAGAGTAATTTGCACTGTGGCTGCTTCATTATTACACATGACTGGGTAGTGTTGAAATAAAGAGCGAAACCTATTTGGCTTGTAGTGTGGCTTTATTTGCCATGACTGGCATGTCTGAGAGCATTTTTATGTGTAGTTGAAGGTTTACCTCTAGGTATGCAAACATTTCACTATGCTTGACAATAAAAAGTATGTGTGAATTTGTTTGTTTTTATATAGTGCATATAGCCGCTCATGTTATCCTGTCATAGTCGTCATGCATAGTTGTGTTTAATTGCTGCTTTTTTATTGCTCTTGCATGAACTCCTGCATTAATTATGACATGATGAAACAGAGACATGGATGTACAGAGCAAAGCTATACAGCACAAATTACTATTTAGTAACACATACCTCCGCATGTTCCTCAGGTGGTGTCCTAAAGGGTTAGTTCACCCAAATTACAAAAAAACACCTTATGGAGTTTTATTCCTATCTTTATTCAAGAGTGCATTCTTTCAATTTGAGAGCATTTATCAAATCTAAATGTAAATGGATTGTATGTAATGTCAATGGCAACTTTGACATGGAACTGCAGGGCCAGGGATCAAACCACCAACCTTCCAATTGGTAGGCGACAGCTCTTACCACCTGAGCCACAACCGAAGGGAGAAGATTTGTCTTTCTCCCGACTCATTTTAAAAAGGACAGAGAAAGCGAGTGGTCTGCTTGAGACAGCGCCACAGTGAACTGCACACTGCAGATGCGTGTGTATCAGAGTCGGGTATGGCTGCAGCCTGGAGACCTCCCGTCTCATGCAATCCTGGCTGGTGCAGTCCCTGGGCTTTGACTTTTCAAAATAAAAGCTTGTGTCTGGTCCGCTATGTCTTCGTACTTGGTGTTTTGGATGTTTTTTAACTAAACAGTACGGCAATCATGCTAATGAATACAATTATTTTTTTCAGCAGATGTCTTAGTTACAACACAATGGAGCTAGCAAAGCAGTTTTGTGTTTACATGTGCGGGCGGGATTTATTCAGTTTGGGAAATCCCACGGTCTCTACAAAGCTATAGCTCAAATTGGCTGGCTGACTAGTGACTAAACAGGGAGCGACTAGAAATCCTGTCTGTTTTTTTTTGTATTTCAAGAGCAAATTGCTCCACAATATGAATATAGATTGATTATCACGTATTTTGTTGGTAACCGTTGCTGTATAATCACAGTATTACACTTGAAGAGGCCTACACTTCAGTGATGCACCTTTCGGACTTCGAAATTAAACCCTCTCATGTAATATGGCTTAAACAAACATTAACGTTAAACACTGATGCAGTTGTAAATGTTTTATGATTTCAGAAAGGAGGAGGTTAACCAATATTTTATATTAATCCTAATTTGTGTTGTCAAATTTCATATCCATAAATGCAGCTTTCAAAATTATAGAAGATTAAAAAGATTTAGCCTATAATAAAATATTGGTTAACCTCCTCTTATCTAAATTTTAGATATCAGAGCCTCTTCTAATGGGAGGCATGAAAACCTTTTTATTGTAGCCTACTCTTCTGTGGTCTCATATGTTATAATTGTAAAAGTGTATTCATTTTAGTATTATGTGGATGGCTTCATTGTTGAGCTATAGTTTTTCACTTGGCATACGTTTTTATGTTACGCTTGTCCTTTTTTTTTACTGTTATGAATTTGCAAATAAAGCATTAATTAAAAAAAATGTAAAGTCATCGCAGGTATCATCAAATAAACAACAAACATCAGGGAGACAACATTAACATCCACAAATCTGCCAACTATAGGCTATGTATGGCTATCGTTAATTTTTAAAAGGCGTTCACTTAATTGCATCATGCTCACTAACTTAACCGTGACTTAATTTAGAAAATAATTCGTGATTTCGTATTCTGAACATCTGAATTTACCGTTGGACACGCACAGGCATGAGACGGGAGGCATGAGACGGGATGGCATGAGACAGGAGTCTTTAACGCCAGTACCGCTTCAATATACATATATATAATCAGTGCTTTAGTCACTAGCAACACGTTGCTCAGCTTTGTTCTAGTAAGTTATGCACCGTAATAACGTTTTAAAAAATCCACGCAATACTCTGGAAGTGACGTGGTACTTGCCGCTCGTCGGATAAGAAGATAAAAAATACATAATATTCGTAATATTGATGTTTTTGTCTAACGTTGTATTTGAGGATGTAAACAATGAAGATATTAATAATAATAAAATACAGTTTCATGTATTTGTCTCATGTTCTGTTTGCACAGCCGGCCGGCGGGCGGCGGCAATCTGAAATGGAATACATTTGCAGCTTGTGCACTACAAGTGCACAAGCTTTGTAACAGGTTCTGGGGCCCCTCTATAGTGGAAGTTGTAGTTTTTAAATATATTGGTATATTTCTCATAATTAGAAGTTGGTAGTGTAGAATTTTGGATACACCCTGGGGTGTTTTGGGATGGGGAACACACTGGTGTCATCAGATTTTAAAAATATAATCGTTGAATAGGTGAAAATAACCATATTTGACAGTGCTTACAGTGGGTAAACTTTGGTGACCATATCTACATGAGAGCTGAGGTCCAGAGCTTCCTATAACAGCTGGTCCTATATGTGTAGCACCTTCTGTTGCTAAATGACAAGCCTTCAAAGATGGACTGGGTTCAAGGTTCAGAGGTCAATATTTCAAAGCAGGAGTAATGTATCCTCTTCAGACTGACATATGTTACTGTCCAGGTTGAGAAGTTTCCAACGATGTCTTTGCTATAGTCCTACGGCAACATTTTAATTTTTACATATCATGGAGACCACTTTGCAGGTGATACTTTATTGTCCCCAGAGGGATATCTGCCTTGAGTTCAAATGCTTCACACATAACACTTGACATATTGTTTTATCATACAGCTGACATATAATTACAATAAAAAACATAAAACAACAAAGTGATATGCAGCCAGACTGAAGCACATTATCAGCCATAATCTATTGCTCATCTTTCACAAACAGTGACAAGACCTACACACAACCATATGCATTATATCATGAAGCTATTCCACAACCAGCCTTAAGCAACATTATTTAAAGTTTTAATTGAGGTATGTCCAAATAAGGCCTATAGTTTAGAAATATTTAGTTTACATTGGGGTGCCAGCAGAGGATAAGAGCTACTTGGCATGGAGAATAAAGATCAGACCATATTCTCTGTGCTTGCCTGGAGAGACTGGTTTCTATTCCTCTCCACAACCTTCATGACAGTCACCTGACAACCAAACTTTAAATTTAAATTAGATATTGTCATGCTTTCTGACATATGAATATGCTCTGTAATGCAGCCTTGTATAACATAAACCCTCTGATTCACCGTGAGTGTCTCCTCTAAATGATAACACACACTTTGAACACGGGCCTTCCAGCCAGGTGTTGTCCACATGAACACCAAGGTGCCTATAGGATTAGAGCCGATTATTGGTTCACCATTTATATGATGAACCAATAATCGGTTGGTTATATGTATATGGTATATGATACCTCTGATACCCTCTGACCCATGTCACAACGTCACAACCAACTGCTCAGTTTGTGAAAAAAATGCCAAAACACTTTGTATATGTACACAAACAAAGCTACATCTCTGTAAACAAAAACCTCAGCAACAATCTGCTTATCCTTTTAATTTCCTGAAATGCTTCCTAAAACTCGTCCCTTCTTAATTTTGAAGGCTATATGGCTACAAGCTGTAACGACGGTGATTGATACTCTTCTGAATATAATAATTAATATGTTAGGCCTACCATAAATTGATATTTCAAGTTATTTGCTCATTTTGTGTTTCTCTGTTCTGTGCACCATCCAATATTACCAGGTTCATATTGTGGAATCTGTTCTGTATGTCTGAATGATAAATGGTGCTAATAAAAAAATGTAACTAAAAAAAAGTCATTTATTTAAAACAACTAATAATGCAGTGTGATGTTAAATCGAAGTAAGTCCCACACATACATATGCTCATGTTTTTTTTCCCCCTTTAGTCTTTGTTATTAACATTCATCAACCACAAAATTAGAAAATTGCGTTTTTAAATAATGATGCATGGAAAATAAAATAAAAAATGCTTCTCTTTGTAAGTAGTTTACTACCGGTAATAAGACCGGTAGTAAAATAATAGTAATAAAAATAATAATATTATTAAAATAAAGAAATGTATACTATGATAACATCTAAATATATGTTGCTAGATGTAGCGTTATAGTTTTAAAAATATAAATAAACAACAAAGCAAACCAGCTTCCCTGGCCGAAATAGACCAAAATAATAACATTAAAAGAAATACAAATAAACCATGATAATATCTGGTGAATAAATGTTGATTTAAACAGCGGTTATTGGGCTAAAAATCCCAATAATAGCAAAGCTATACAGCTTCTCCGCCGCAGCCCAACTGGCAGAAAGAAACGTGCTGTGATCAGGGAATCCGTGCGTAGACCATGGATGATGTCTGTCATTGACTTACATAGGCATCGCATCCGTGGGCCCGCCACGGAATTTTCGGCGATTCCGTGAAACTGTCACAGATTTTTTAGTTAAGGGGCCGTGTTCATTTCATGGAATTCTGTGAGATCAGGTTGTTCTAAACAGATTTCTGTAATTCAAACAACTCGGAATTGTAGTTGAGAACGTCAGTTATAACGGCCCAGGTATTAAAAAAATTGTCGGGTTTAAATTGACTCGGGCTCATAATTACAGTTAATGTGTCGGGCCAGGCCGGGCTTGGACGCAACGTGCACAGGCTCAGGTAGGGTCGGGCTTGATTTTTTGGGCCCGATCTAAGCTCTACTTCAGAGACACCAGTGACACCAAAAATAAAAAAAAGGCCTAGCTCCCATAAGGTTAGGCCTGGAGGTAAAAAAGCTGAAAGTTTATACAGGTGTTGTTGACCAGATGTAGAAGGTATGTGTGGTGATTTGCATAGTGTGGTCTTATTTTTTAATCATATATGACAAGGACTTTGAATCATTTAAACATTTGAATTATGTTTGAACTGATGCAGGTTAGGTTGTTTTTAACCACATGCTAAACAAGCACATTTATAGAAATTAGAAGAATTTAGTAATAAATAAAAGAAAAAAACACATTGTATTGAACACAGCAGCATCCCTTTTTAGAAACACTGTCCAGGTAACTTTGGATACATCTCAGAACTCACTGGACCGTTTTCAGGGATTTTACAGCGAGGTCTGTGGATTATCCAGAGTAATGGTTGTGCTCTATTCTCCTCCATTGTATTGGGGCCAGGAAGATTTTACGATTGCAGTGACCGGCCGGTGCGAACCAAGCTGCAATGTAACTTAATGGGGGCAATTGTGCATCCTCGATTGAAATCCACTAAAAGTAACTGTTTTTGCCACTGACAGGCTCAGATTGTTATTAAAAGTATCTGACAAAATTATCGATCCCACGAGGTGACTTCTTGTCCAAAGACAGTGGTGTGGCGCATGGAACATGAGTCGGGTAAAAGGCGTTCCAGTAGTTTGTTGTTTTCGGGTACAGAAATTATAGGCTTGTGTTATTTAAAAGATTTTCAGTGCCGTGGCTCAATATGAAAATGATTTCGACAATGTGGATGAGGTCATTATAATTCGATAGCCACCCGTATTCATTTAAGCCAGAGTATATGTATGGACGAAGAGAGAGAGTGGAAACGAAAGAGAGAGTTAGCAGCTGCAGAATGTTTCCTGCGGTCAATAGGCTATAACACATCCATGGTTTCGTTTCATCTAAAATATTTTCAATAAAACAATTGTTCGTATTTGCTCATGTCTCTAGCACAGCCCTTTTGATTAGAGGGAGGAAATCCTCTGACGTGGTGACACAGCGTTGTGTCCGAGATAGGCTAACACTGGATACATCAAGACCACATACTGTATATCTGGCAGTAACAGGTCACACTCCTGACAACATTCTTTGGGCATATAGGGGCACAGCACCCACGGGAGCACCACCAATATCCCGAGCATCAAAGCCTCCAGCCGCTGCTTTACCCTTCTCCGCCTGCTGTCTCTCTCTTTGTCCATATACTCTGGCTCAAATGAATGCTGGCGGTCTTCAAATTATAAAAACCTAATCCCCATTGTCGAAATCATTTAGCCTAAATATTACGGCACTGAAAATCTTTTAGATAATACAAGCCTATTATTTCTGCACTCCAAAACAAGAAACTACCAGAACGCTTTTTACCTGACTCACGTTACACGCCACACCACTGTGTTCGGACAAGAAGTCACCTCATGAGATTGATACTCTTGTCAGACATTTTTAACATTTTAGATGTCACTTACAAGTCAAACCTACGTCTCCTTATAAAGGTTATCATTTTGTGCCAGCTTTCCTTGTTCTGCGATGCATCTCTCTAATGATTATACCACACCCTGGTGTTCTGAGCTGTTTGGCATGTATAGCATCTAAAGAGCCTGTGTCTACCTGTGTCTATAAGCCTTATATCTACATCCACAGGGGAAATGCTGTTATGAGTAAAGAGAAAAAAGCTACAATGCAGCAAGTGTTTACCCAACAGCCTGTGAGCATTATGAGCCTCAGTAGCAGAATACCTAAAAAGTGCATGTGTGTAAGAGAAATATACAAACAGGAAGGTAAGTATTCTCCTAAAAGAACAAGAACAAGAAAAGTCTAAATTTACGTGTGCTCACTGCCAAAATACTGAAAAGAAGTTGAGGTTAAAGTTGAATTGGCAGTCGAAAAACAATAACTGAAAGAAGTTAAATGTCAGTTAAAATGAAGTTCAAGCACTGAAAGCAGTTAAAGTCATGAAAGTGTGATACATTGCATTGCAAGTGTCAGTGAAAGTGGAGGTCCTGTAAGAAATAAATACCAGTTTAAGTGAATAAACTGAAAGGTGTCTGTCAGCTCAAGTGTGTCAGCTTAGGTGTAAGCACTAAAAGCAGTTGAAGTAAATAGTGTTTGTATTCTCCTAAAATATGCAGTAAGAATAAAAGGCAAATTTACATGCTCGCTGATGTATGTTTGCATTTGAAGAATTTGAAATACTGAAAAAGTGTTTGTGTACTATGTTTTAATATGTATGATCTTGTCTATTTTTTCATAAAGAATGAAGGCCTACTTGGCACGCTTTTCTACGGCTTCTTGAACCGAGTACCGAGCGGTGCCTCGACATTTTATTTCTCACTGAACCCTGTCGACGCCTGGCTGGTATGTCGTCGGCCCAGATGATGTGTTCCAGCCCCGCAGCTCCTGCTCTCTCAGGTGAATCTGAGAAACCTGCTGCTTATGTGTCGGGTTCCTCGGGGAGTCAGCATCCTGCCAGGATTTGCCTGGTAAACGCTAGATCGTTAGTGAACAAAACTTTTATCCTAAATGGATCCTTCACGTCCCGAGGCTGAATGTTGCTCAATGTTGGCTTAATGTTGGCGAGTCCAGTGCTTTCTCTGAACTCTTACCGCATGATTGCTGCTATTCTGAGGAGGAGGAATATCCATCCATCCATCCATCTTCATCCGCTTATCCGGGGTCGGGTCGCGGGGGTAGCAGCTCCAGCAGGGGACCCCAAACTTCCCTTTCCCGGGCCACATTAACCAGCTCCGACTGGGGGATCCCGAGGCGTTCCCAGGCCAGGTTAGAGATATAATCCCTCCACCTAGTCCTGGGTCTCCCCCGAGGCCTCCTCCCAGCTGGACGTGCCTGGAACACCTCCCTAGGGAGGCGCCCAGGGGGCAGCCTTACCAGATGCCCGAACCACCTCAACTGGCTCCTTTTGACGCAAAGGAGCAGCGGCTCTACTCCGAGCTCCTCACGGATAACTGAGCTTCTCACCCTATCTCTAAGGGAGACGCCAGCTACCCTCCTGAGGAAACCCATTTCGGCCGCTTGTACCCTGGATCTTGTTCTTTCGGTCATGACCCAGCCTTCATGACCATAGGTGAGGGTAGGAACAAAAACTGACCGGTAGATTGAGAGCTTTGCCTTCTGGCTCAGCTCTCTTTTCGTCACAACGGTGCGATAAAGGAGGAGGAATAGCAACTTTTTATTAGAGTCCCTATAAATGTAAGCTGCTATCGCTATCATCCTTGTTCACCCGCTTCTAACTGAGTGTATTTGAGCTGGGTCGCTCTCACAGTGTTGTGTGCGGCCTCCCAAAAGTCTGTTGAAATTACATTTAAAAAATCATGTACATCGGTAGCACATATTATAGTTATGTTTAGTCAAAATTATTAATTTTATATTTAATATACTGAATACTTATTTGTAAAACCAATAGGATTTTATTATGTTAATTCAAAGTTTTTCTTTAATGTTAAATTTATTCAATTATTCTGTGATAACCCAACATAATTTATTTGTGTAAATTTAATGTTTTCCTTTAATGTTTAGTGTATTCAAGTATCACGTATTAAAGCAACATCATTTTTATGTAAAGTATATACTTTACATAAAAATTATGTTGCATCAACCTAACCTGCTCTGTCAGGTCCAGCTCCCGATCTTAATTCATGTTTGTTTGGTTTGTGTTGACTTCCTGTTTTATTTTGAAATACTCACCGTCTGTTTCTGTTACAGGTCACTTGTCTTGATTTGTCTTGACTTGTGTGATTACCCTCCCTTCCGTAATGTGTGCCACCTGTGTGTAATTGTCTCCACCCACCTCAGTGTATATATACTTACCTTGTGTCCTTTGTCTGTTGCTAGATTGTTGTTGCACCTTGTGTCTCACGCTCCAGCTCTTATTCCTAGTGTCTCTTCCCTGTGTTTTTGTATGACCTCTTGCCTGCTTTTGACCATATTTTTGCCTGCTGTTTTTGTACCTTCGCCTGCATTGTACCTTTGTACAATAAACTCCATTACCTGTTACTGCTTTGAGTTGTGCTTTTGGGTCCACTGTGCTCCGTGACAACTCTAGTTAGTCTCACACTATAAAGTCATAAAGATTCTGTATACTTTGCGTTAGGGGTGGGTGATATATATCGTCTACGATAATATCGTGATTGTTGTGTCAACGATGTGCAAATTGACATTATCGAGTATTTAAATTACATGATCGAGTATTTAAATTATCAAAACACGCATACAACTCTACACATTCACCTAGAGTGGTAGAAGGGGCGACAAAGATGGCAACGCGTGATTGTGCAGCGGCTCCTAGCTCTCCTGTCAGTGTATATTTATGTTTTTTGTTTGTGTTTTTCATAATGTTCCCTTGTCGAAGTCTTACTAACAAGTACAGCCACACTAAACTAATCAATATAGAATTACGATACAACACAGCTGTTACGATGACTTCCAGTCGCTGTGCAGCTAGCAGGCCGAGCTAACTACTGGCAGGATCGAGACAAGAACTCCGGCAAGACCAGAAGAGGAGGACTGTGTATTTTTGTGCATAATGAATGGAGTACCAACAGCAGGATCGTTGCCCAGCACTGCTCACCTGACCTGGAAGCCCTGTCGGTAATATGCAGACCATTTTATTTACCAAGAGAGCACACTGTAGTGACTGTTACTGCTGTCTACATAGCCCCAAATGCTAACATTAGCACAAGTTTGGGTCACCTGCTAACCATAGTCAACAAACTGCAGCGCGATTACCCGGGATACATATTGTAGCAGGGGACTTTAAGAACAAGGCGTCCTTAACGTCTATACTCCCCAGCTTTTTCCAGCATGTAGATTGTGCTACTAGAGGGAAGAACACACTAGACCATTTATACTCTAACATCAAGAAAGCATACAGAACTGCGCCTCTCCCTCACCTGGGCCAGTCAGATCACATCCAACTATTCCTGATCCCAGCATACATCCTGGTCAGAAGGACTATACAGCCAAGTAGAAGGACTATCAAAACCTGGCCTGACACTGCCCTATCCCAGCTCCAGGACTGCTTCCAATAAGGACATGGTTGTGTGCAATATGTTACAGAACAGAGCCCTTTGTTTATTATTATGATTTCATCTTGCTTGTATGCTGCACAATTTACATTACAGCAGAGGTGTACAACTGAATATTTACTCAGAGTTCAATGTTCCTACACTTCAATTAGTATTTTGTATGTATTTGAATTGTTTTTACTTGAATACTTACATTTTAAAGAAAATAAGAACTGTTTTCATTCAACATTGTGCCCATTATTATCATCAGTGATTAAGTAACTCAGACTTTTAAAAACACATTTTTAAAATATATCGTCTAATTATTGTTTTCGTCAAAATTGCCAAAAATATTGAGATATTATTTTTTGTCCATATCGCCCACCCGTACTTTGCGTATAAATTCTACATGCTAACATTATTTCTGTAAGCTGATTTCTACTTAATATAATACTTAACATTTTCTAAACAAATGAGGCATGAACAAACATTTCTTTTAAAACTGTATTGTCATAGAATAGAGTAATAATACAGTATGTTCAATTTTAATGCATACACAAACATAAGCATACATATAAACAAATCTCACCTATAGTATAGTAAAGCACCTTTTTCTTTCAAAGAACACTTGCTTCCCAAGTTATCAAGAGTGCGTAGTAAACATTCATGATTGCTACAACCTCAGGTAACCGTGTTGGACCTTAAAACCCCTTCCAAATGCCAAAAAACAGCATCAATAGGGAATATTCCACAATGGCCAGATTAATACAGAAATGTCTTGCAAAAATATTCACAAAAAACAGTGCAAAATGAACCTTAACTACAAGGTCCAGTGAAGTGAATTTGCTCCATGAACTCCAAGCGGTCTGAAATTAAAGATTAATAAAATTAAGGAGTAATGGCTTGTTCAAGTCTGGCCTGCGGCACTTTTCTGCATGTCATCCCCCATCTCTCTCCCACCTTTCCTGTCTATTCACTGTCACTATCAAATAAAGGGAAAAGTATGGTGGCCCTGAAGTGCAAATCACAACAGCAATTAGAAAAACACAACAACAAATCATAAAACACAACGGCAAATAGGAAAACAAAACAGAAAATATGAAAACACTTCAACCAATCATAAAACACAACGGCAAATAGAAAAATACGACAGCAAAAATGAAAACACAACAGCAAAAAGGGAAACACAACAGTTAGTTTGTCATGGTCTCCATTACTCTCGGGACCACCTCAGTCGTGAGAAGTTGTGGGTCTCTCGCATCACATGTTTATTAATAACTTCTTGATGTCTGTACTGGTTTCAGGTGACACACTGGAAAGAGAATAGTCTGGTGCTCCATGTATGATGATAGTACCTGCAGAGCAGGAGTGAGAATATGGGGGGAAAATGGATAATGATGTGTAACTGAAAACAGGGGGAAAAATGTTGTCATATTTCAGACCTGTGAATGTGTATCGTAGATATTTCTGAAGTGCATAGTTGTCGTCTATGAGAGCCACTCAGTAGTGCATGTGTGCGTCCAGAGACATAATCACACATACTGTACACTCAAGAAGACAGACAATCATCTGCTGGCTGCCAATAAAATCCATTGAAGAGCATTAGAGCATTCAATTGCATTCTTACCGATGCACCGCAGTGGTCACTTATTCCCAACTAGAAATATCTACGATGTGCTTTTCCGGCAACTCTCACTACTAACTCAAAACGAAACTTATCAGTCAGCGCAAACAGGTGTCCTCTCTGTGACCCCAAAACAAAGGCGCTGATTGGCTGATCCCCGTTACCCCGAACATAAATAGCAAGTCCTTCTTTACAGATCAGGACTCTCAGACATGGCTATTAAGGTACAACGTGTGCTATTTGTGAGAGCAGTTAGTGCAAGCAAAAACACCCTTTTGTATTAGCTTCCTTACATTATACAATTTTAATTCATGTTTGGGCGATGTGAAGGAGGAAAGTCTACTGGACCAGAGAAGACAGCCAAATGATAAAATACACTCATACATTTCATTCACAGGTCTGAAATATGACAACATTTTTCCCCCTGTTTTCAATTCCACATCATTATCCATTTTCCCCCCATATTCTCACTCCTGCTCTGCAGGTACTATCATCATACACGGAGCACAATATCTGATGCGAGAGACCCACAACTTCTCACGACTGAGGTGGTCCCGAGAGTAATGGAGACCATGACAAAATATCTGATGGTTGCACCACAGAGGACAAGACTCTCCCTTAGAGACCCAAACCACTTACATTTTAGGGTTTTTCTCTTTTTTTAAGTGTTGGTGTTAAACATTTAAAAAAAGTTGGGTTTTAACAACATTCCGCATTCACTGGGGAAACCCAGTCAGGATTTAGCTGTTGTAGTAGGTCTACACACACAAAATTGGCATGGGATGTGCACGGTCCAGGGAGATTAAAACTGCTCAGAAGATCATTGGTACCTATCTCCCGAGCATCAGTGATGTCGGTGAGGTGAGGTGCCTATGCAGAGCCCAAAGGATACTAAAGGACAGTACCCACCCAGCCACAGCCTGTTCACCCTGCTGCCTTCTGGGAAGAGATATAGAAGTTTCTGCTGCTGCACCACCAGACTGCAGAGCAGCTTTTTCCCCAAGCTATCAGACTCTTAAACTCTAGTTCATCCTCAGCACTGCTCCACTGATTATAGTTTATTTCTGTTTGTTTCTGTTTTTTTATAATTGCTTCTATATTAATGTATATTGTCTGCTATGTAGCAGAAGGGAGTTACAAACTCAATTTATACTTTATACTATATAACCTATTATATTGTGACAAAATAAATCTACCCACCTACCTTAAAGAAGAATAAAGTGAATGTTTTGGAAAGGCCAAGTCAAAAGTTCTGACCTTAAAATGACTGAAATGTTGTGGAAGGATGAGGAAGCAAGCAGCTCATGTGAGGAAACCCACCAACATCCAAGAGTTGAAGCTGTTCTGTACAGAGGAATGGACAAAGATTTGTCCAAGTCAATAAGCAGGACTGTTCAAAAGTTGCTGGAAAAGTTTTGTTGCAGTTATTGCTGATGTACTCAGCGTTGACAGCCTGTTTTTAGTAATGTAATTATGTTTTTGGACTTTCTTTTGAGGATCTTGTAAAATGTCCTTACCTTAGGGCTTCACAGTAAATGTTCTGCAGCCATAGATTGTACATGCAATGCCTTTGAAAGCATGTATGTGCTATTATATGTTGAATAAATGCTTAAGACTTGTATGGATTCTCTTCACTTGCATGACACAATGGGAGTGTTGTATGTTATACACACTGGAATGTGTATAGAGAAGAAAGATTCACACTATAGCATACTGGTAAATCATTCTTTTGGCCAGATGGCCTACATTAGGACATTTCTGATGTGAGTTTGTTGTCTGAGCTGCTAAGAAGCTGATAGCAGTGTTAGAATCAGGTTAAAACAGAAGGGCATGCAGGTTTAACTTTGGGCTGGGGGTGAATGATGATGATGATAACTAGGTGGTGAATAAAATCAAAATCAAAAACCAAATGAAATGAACAACAATAAATACATCTGTATCAGTAATCTTGATTTAAAACAGTACCAAACACACAATAACAGTCATTTAAATACTGCCACCTGCTGTTAGAAAGGGGGAACAGTTTGGTCCATTACGGTGGAAACCACATTAAATATTAATTTAATTATATAATATAGTGCTAACAGTAACAACTCTGCACACACAATAAGTTCTTAGGTTAACTATTACCAACTGTATTGAACCAAACAATAGGCTCATTAAACGTGACTGGTACATGGATAGGCACGATATTAAATCACTGTAATAAACTATTTCTTTCGGTCCAGGTTTATATAAGCCTATTTATTGATTGATTTTTTTTCTTCTAACGTTACTCTGGTATAACGTTAGTTCTGCATATTATGACCGTTATGAAAGCTTGGCTTTTATTTTTATAGGCTATATTTACTATTACTTCCGGGTCACTTTGCCAACCTGTCTTTCTTTTAATGTAGATATTCAAACGGAAAAATGAAAAAAGGAATTTCAAAAAACCAAAATCGGACCGTTATTTGAATTTGGTTTAGTCGTTTTTCGTTTCTGGATTCAGAAACCAAAAACGGGAGAACGGCTCTTTTTTTTACCGTTTTTTTTTGTTTTTGGTTTGAAACAACAAACGAAAAACAGGTGGTTTCTCGTTATTTTGTTTTGTGGTTCAAACGAAAAAACAAACTATCAAAACGTACACGGACCGTCCTAGTAGATCCGTGTATCATTCGTTCTTTTCATATTCAATTGAGATTCCAAAATCGGAAAATGAAAAAATGGTTCGTTATTTTGTTATTCGTTCATGAATCTGATACCATAAAACGAATAACGGGTCATTTTTCGTACTTTCGATTTAATGCTCAGATCAAAAAAAGGAAATGAAATAACGGGCCACGGACCAATTTTGATTTTGATATTTAATTTGTTCGATTTGTGTGAACCGGAAGTTAATGTCTCGTTAGCTTGATTAATTTCTTTTCTCGTTTAACCCATAGACTGTAAATATTAGGGTTTAACCAAACGTTAGCCTTCAAAACCATCATGGACAGTTTCATCTTGTTCAGAGGAAGTAAACGGGTGACTGTCAAGGAAAACGACATGACTACAGAAAAAATCGCCAGGATCTTCCAGGTAACTTATTGTAGTTTCATCTGATAAGTCTTATTTATTCTGTAAAATTCCATTGACGTAACGTTAACTGTTAGCTAAGTATAACTAACGTTACTAACGTTGTACTGAACGCCTTCCTTCACTGTTTACATTTGAAAAGGTACATGGCCCCAATCTCTACATTACTGATGACAGTAATGTAGCACTATTTCCTGGGCCTGATGGCCATTGTAGCACTTTAGACCTCAGGTGCACAGCGGGAGCAGCGTGGAGGACTCATCTACCGGTGTCGGCAGTGTGCCAGTAACACACAACCCTACCCGCTTTTCTTTCCACCGCCCACCCAGCGCTGCTGCAGGTTCTGCTGCAAGGGTTTTAGCAAATCCAAGAGCTACTCTGACAAAAACATTCCAAAGGTAACCAAATAAAATTTTCACCATCACACCAATGTTAAGAGTAAGTTATACGATTACAGTTGTGTCCAAGGCTTATGTTAGCCATAACTACATACAGACTTATAACATTTATTCACAAGTGTGACTTTAGCATATTTGACACTGATAATATATCTGCAGAAGAATGCGCTTTCAATGAAATGGCTACATTCATATCAAGTCACTCTACTATATTTGCATAATTCACCTGGATGCATTTGATAGGCTGTATTATGAATATGGCTGTATTATACAAATAAGGCCTAAACAATGAGTAAAATAAATGTGTTCTATTATCAATATACAGGAACATCTTCATCGCTGAACTTGTGGATGGCAAGTTGGAGACTAGCACAACATTGACTGTGCGTTTCTCGGAATTTGAGGCTTCTGTTATGAGCATCCAAAACAAAGTCAATGATGCCCTTGAACAAGAGGATTCACGCATCCTCACTGACAGCCAGGGAAACAAAATCTTGGACTCGGAAGGAACTGGAGGTATAGCATATTGTTTATATGAAGGAAATATGAAATAGTACATATAAATCCGGCATACTTTTTATGTATGCTTCAAATTAACTTATTTGTAGTAGGAGTTATTGCCCATCTCCTGAGACATGTCATGCCATTTGCACAATTAATGGACTATTTTCTATACAGGATCAGCATTTTGGAAGCAAAATGCAAGGAAAGTATTTGCTGTGTGGTGAGGTACTTCATTTGGAAAATGCACATTATTATGGTCGCATATTTGTATGTTCTCGTAAATTCATAGGTGAGGAGTAACTGTAAGATGTCTTGCCAATATAGGCCCCATTACAAATAGTCACAAATTGTTCCAGGGAAAGACTTTATAGAGAATCTCATACACTCATACAATCTCAACTATTTACTTGACTGATTTTGGTGTAGATGTTGCAATTCTTTTTCTGTCCAGTTTCTAGGACTGCATGAGATTTAGGGTCGATATTATTTATGGACTTTGATTTTGATTAATGCGTTAATCAAAAATAATTCTGAATTAGAATTAGAATCCCAGATTAATGGAAGTAACAGCAGGTAACATTGTGCATAAAACAATTTGGCTATTAAATACTAGGTCTATAATGACCATAGTAACTATTGACAGGGTTAAAATTGTTGCATTTATTGGATATAATTAGCTTTTTGTATATTGTGCTTGTTTTTCAGTCAACGAGAAGATACAGGCCTCGATGGCGTTTTTGATAGAATTGAAGAGGTGGTCCTGGCAGCCCAGGGACTGCAAGAAGTGTCCACTACAATGAAGGAGCTGATGGAGTTTGCAAATTCCAACCGCAGAACAACACTGTCCCTGAGGCCCAAGCATTAGCTGTTAGAGATGCCTTTGCCTGTATTGTCTGCAAAAGTAATTTTTGTATTTATATTTGTATTGTTTTCTTTAAAAATACACCCTTGATTCAGAAGTTGTTAAAAAAAAATACACTTTGCAATGTCTTATTTAGCAACGAATGACAATTGATAATTAGATAAGTATGGAAAATCCCAGGTCAGGTGTTCTACAACTACAAATGTGGATACAGTAAATAAACAGATGATACCGTGTGTGCGCAAACACGAATGGTTATGTTATCAAGGAGGTTTAATAAGAACTGCACACACTACTACACATAACTTGCAGTCAGTTAACACTTGTTGTAGCAGAGCCTTACGATTTTAACTGTGACGTATTAAAGCACGGTTAATAGTGAAATTGGTTAATTGCTGCATCCCTAGGTGAAATGCTGTCGTGTTGTAGCGAATGCTGTCGCGTTGTGGGATTTGCTGTCACGTTGTGGGATTTGCTGTCGCGTTGTGGCATTTGCTGTCGCGTTGTGGCATTTGCTGTCGCGTTGTGGGATTTGCTGTCGCGTTGTGGGATTTGCTGTCACGTTGTGGCATTTGCTGTCGTGTTGTGGCATTTGCTGACATGGTTTGCACTACAGGGCCACCATACAAACCAGTCCCTACAACCTTTTCAATCAATTATTCATTTCTTACACTGCATTGTAACATTTATTCTTGTATTTGTTTCTTATTTTATTTTGAGCCTGTTTTATTTTCATGACCATTTTTAATTGCTTTTTAATGTTTTATGTAAAGCACTTTAAATTGCCTTGTTGCTAATATGTGCTATAGAAAATAAAGTTGCCTTGCCTTTCCCTGGCTACAACCTCCAGCCTGTCAGTCTGTCACGAGGGCATAGAGAACACTGTGCTGCCTGTCTGTCTCGGAAGTGTAACAAATGAACTGCACAGCGATCCCGCCATTACAGTATATTATATTGCAGCAAATGCTGTCTGTGCTAAGTTTTGAAAATTGCAACCACACTGCGACGCTTTACCAGTATTGGCGTGACTCAGTGTGACAAACTGCAGAGCAGCAACTACGCAGACAATCATGCTTGCTTCTTAAACATTGGTGTCAGCTTTCTCCAACTTTATTTGTCTCTGCTTTTGTTTCAGGGAGATGTCCGGTGTGAGCCGGCAGTGCCAGCGTTCACCAGCTCATGCATGCAGATGGATTACTCCCACCATCAAACATGCTTGGCTCCCATGGAAATATATGTACAGTTGTGTTCAAAATAATAGCAGTCCAACATCACTAACCTCATAAATCAAATTTTTTGGTAGAAGTGATATTTCTACATGGCAAATAATTTACTATTAAGTGTTGTAGAGTCATAGAAAACCAACAGACCCAACAGTCATGACATGTATGCTGCTCATTCTGTGTAATTGAATCTGTAATTGAAAGGGGCATGTTCAAAATAATAACAGTGTTGTGTTCAATTAGTGATGTGATTGATTCTGTGAAGAAACAGGTGTCAATTATGGCCCATATTAGAATAGCCAAAATGGCAAAGGCTCAACCAATGATCAGCTCCAGGAAAATCAAAGAAGACTTAAAGTTGCCTGTGAGTACTGTTACGATCAAACGAAGGCTATGTGAAACAAAGCTATCAGCTAGAAGACCCCGCAAAGACCCATTGCTGAAAAAAAGACGTACTGAATAGGTTGAAATTTGCCAAAGGACACATTGACTGGCCAAAGGAGAAATGGGGCAACATTCTGTTCTTTTTGGGTCTAGGGGCCGCAGACAGTTTGACCGACGACCCCCATGCACTGAATTCAAGCCACAGTACACTGTGAAGACAGTAAAGCATGGTGGTGCAAAAATCATGTTATGGGGATGTTTCTCATACTGTGGTGTTGGGCCTATTTATTGCATACCTCTTACGCAAAAAATATATTTCTCAATATATGACGTGACAATATATTTCATGTGTCTTCATATTTTTTACATTTACATAATATATGATATATTATATAATAATATATATATGTAAGTTATATATTGCAATATATGGGAAAATACTGCAATTATTGCTGTTTTCATATATTGAATAAATACATATTGTTATATTATTTAATATATTGTTATGTATATGAAATATGTCCCACATTATATGAGATTATATATTGGAAGAGGCATTGTATATATGTAAATATATATGTAAGATTATATGAGATAATATACTTCAATGTTCAAGATAATATAATCAGATTGATATGGGAACATATATGTCTTAAATATATTGATTTATATTAAATAATATATATCATTTTATATATTGTATACATGTTAAATATGAAATAATATAATGTACAATGTCTGTAATCGGCTAAATCATGGTGGGCCAAACCATGACCAATGAAAACGGAACTCTCTGTTCGAGTTCAATGATACCTCACACAATAATGTACAAGAAACGGGTCATTTATTATGAAAGGGGGTGTGGCTTAAGCATATGGGGAGGGGCAAATCGTCACCAATGAAAAGGGAACTCTATGGTGAGTTAAATGATACCTCACACAAGACTCTACGTCAAACGGGTCAATAGTTATGAAAAGCGGCGTGGTTAACGCATAGGGGGCGGGTCAAACCATCACAATCAAAAAGAAACTCTGCTGAGTTCAACGATAACTCAAACTAGACTGTACGCCATACAGTTCATTAGCTGTGAAATGGGGCGTGGCTAAAGCATAAGGGGCGGGTCAAACCATCACCAATGAAGAAGGAACTCTCTGCTGAGTTCAATGACACCTCACACAAGACTACCTTAAATGGTTCAAATGTTATGAAAGGGGCGTGGCCTGCGTATGTGGGCGTGGTTAAAGTATAGGGGGCGGCTCAGTATCAAATGTAGACTACGCATTCTAAGTTTCATGTAAATCGGTTGATGTTTGTCATATAAGGCTGATTTCCTGTTGCCAGCGGGGGGGGGGGGGGCGCTATGACCAAAAGTCAATATTGGCCTGTATATGTCCTCAGGCCTGGACTCTTGTTGATTGTGGGAAATTTCAAGTAGATATGACAATGTACACTGTAGTTACAGCCACTTTCTTGTTCATCGCTAAACACTCAAAAGGGCCGCCACGCCACGCCCACACCGTTTGACGAAAAGTTTTTCTTTAAATAACTTTTCATCTTTAAGGTGTTCAGACGGTACAGACCAAATTTGAAGTCCATCGGATGAAATCTCTAGGAGGAGTTCGTTAAAGTAAAGCACATTGACTTTTAGGCCTACTTCCTGTTGCCACTAGGGGGCGCTATGACTTTGAGTCAATTTTGTCCCGTAAATGTCCTCAGAGTTGGAGTCTTATGAATCCTGAAAAGTTTTGAGCCAATTGGACAATGTACTCAAGTTACACCCACTTCCTGTTTCGATGGCGAAATGCACAAAATGGCCGCCCCGCCACAGCCACGCCCTATGACGAAAATGTTTTCTTTTAACAACTCTTCATCTTTAAGGTCTTAAGATGGCACAGACCAAATTTGAAGTTGATCGGATGAAATCTCTAGGAGGAGTTCGTTAAAGTACGACATGTGGAAATAGCCAAAATCGCACTAATTTCGAACTTTCAATTCAAAATGGCGGACTTCCTGTTGGGTTTAGCATATGGCTGAAATGACGTTTTCTGTGCGTCTTGACATTATACATATATGTACCAAGTTTCGTGAGTCTACGTTAAATCCACTGCAGGGGCTCAATTTTTTTAATTCTTTAGGGGGCGCTAGCAATTTTGCGCGCCTATTCCCAAAACCCTTAAAATACGTAAATCTTCACCAGACTTGATGCGACCGCCAAATTTGGTGAGTTTTTGAATATGTTAAGCCCCTCGAAAAGGCAATTCATTTGCCAGGAAAAAGAATAATAATAATTCCTTCAGTTCCAATAGGGCCTTCGCCGCTGTCGGCGCTCGGGCCCTAATGAACAAAAATACTTCAAAACATAAATAAAACATTTCCAAAAGGAAAACTGTCCTTCATTGTAATAAAATAAAAAAAGTCTTCAGTGCAACAAAAACAAACCAATCCATCAATGGAAAAAACAGGACAACAATCCTTTAGTTCAGTGTTATGGATCCCGCATGCTAACTTATCAAGACCCACTCTGATTGGCCAGCCTTGGTCAGTTCTACAGTTCCATGGACTTTTTCTTCTCCTGGTGTCTTTCACAGATCCTTTTGTTTATGGCCATTCATATGTCTGGAATCTTTGCCTCTGGGTGTTGCTGAACAACTGCATCTGTAAAAGATAATAAAATAAGAAAGACATCCACGTTAGCCTCTGATAGTTGCAAAAGATGATTACTGGTAATATTTTTCTTGTATGCCTAGTCCTCACTCTTCAGTGGGTTATCTGTAAATAGTTCAGTCTGAAATCAGAATTGGCTTCTCAAGGAACCAAGGAAGGAGTTAGGAAGGTTCTCCAAGGGGCTTTTAGAGTAGGTTATACTACTGTATCCACTTTGTTATCCAGGAAGTATTGTGGTCAGTGAAAGCAACTGTACTTTGCCGTAGCGTCTGCCTATGGGAGCTGAATTGGTGCTGGGATTTTAAGCTACAGGGGATCCATTTTAATGGGGATAAAATGTTAGATGTATTATGACTAGATAGAGAAATTGCTTTATATTTAAAATAATATCAAAGCTGTTAAAGCTTTTTATTCGTCCATCTGTTTCGCTAATAGTTGTGTACATTTTAGTCCTAAAGTGTTTGTTACCCTTTACCATTTACAATAACTTTGCAAAATATATTAATCCATTAAAAATAAATTCTTATTGTCTTACTGAGTAAAGCCGTAAGCTTCTTGGGGTCCAGAGGCTGGCGTCTCTCTGCAGATGGATCGACCTTGTTGACCCCTCCCGTCAGGTTGGACTTCAGTAGGAAGTACAGGCCCAGCAGGAGGGTGCAGGCCATTCCTTTCGCTGTAGGTTGTGCTTTTGCAGTCTCCCAACAATGGGCAGACACTCTGGTGGAGTCATCATTCCCTAGTTGCACCTAATTAATTGTAAGAAGGAAAGACAAACAGGAATAAAAACAAAGAAAATCACCAGTGACAGAATGTTTTAGGTTTTTAATTGACCATTACAAAAATATACTTACTGGTGTTGGTTTGGGAGATATGGGTTAAGGAGGTGATGGTAGAGCAACACTGGCCTCATATTTGCTTTCACCTTCATAGCTTGAGCTCTCTGTGATCTTATCCGAAATGAAGGTTCTCACTGCTGCTAAGAGTGTTGGAATTTCTGGAAAATATGGCCCACTGAATTGACCACAAATGGACTCCAAACAAGTTGTAAATACATAACATAAAAAACTAAATACACCTCTGCTCATTTTTTGGTGTCTCAAAGTGTAGCAAAATGTGTTGGTGAGGGGTTCTGAAGGCATTACAGCGTTTCTGCCAGACCAATTTTGTCTCAGTGTCCTACTAGGCAAATCCAGCTCCAGTGTTTAGCCCTAGGCTAACTTCTTTTCCTACATGAAACCCTATACTACATCTGTAGATATCCCCTAAGAATGTAGACACAGATATATCTTTAAGAATAACACCAAAAATAAGGAGACAGTGATTTATTCAATCTAAAAGAATCCCTATTTTAATCTACAGTATATGAGATAGTTGCCTTCAACTGCCATTTTGCGCAGTATGGTGTTCTCCTTATGTAAAGCCTTGACTTGGGTCTGAAGATCTTTACTGGCTGCACTCTACTGGTCCTGCAGTCTTTCATTCTTTTCCCTGAGGGCCCTGATCTCCTCCTCAAGTGCCTCTAAAGCAGTCCCCACTAGGCTGAGGTTAGGTTCTTGTTGGGAAAGAACCTCTAATTCAGACTGTCTTGCAGCTCTGAGTCTGTAGTTTTTCTGTTGGGTATGATGATGATCAAATCAATTATGAACAATACACACAAGAGTTAAGAAAATGAAAACAAAAATTGATTACAATGAATCATTGAATAGGTTCCATGGCTAGACTGTTTAAATTTGCCAGTTCAAGTTGCCAGGAACGTTGTACCCAGCAGCGCTAACATATACAGCCACACAAGCACCTATGGGCAATTTAGAGTCATCAATTAAACTAACATGCAACCCAACTACAAAACTGACACAAAATGTAAAAATATATTATCAAAATAGCTTCATACAAATACATTTTATTTCCATCATTAAGTTTATATAGACTCATAGTGTTACATACATGTCATACGCTCTGGACAGCCTCTGTCAATAGATATTCATTAAAATAAGGACATTTTTTTCTTTCTTATTGCAGGAAACTGACTGAGGCCATCAACATGCATCAGTCAAACCAGGAAATGGTGAATAATGAACATTACCTTTTTTGTGTATTTTGTAGACATTAGACAGTACGCTGCGCTGAACGGCCACATTTTAACCAGTTAATTGAAATGTAATCCTTCTTGATTACTATCTGTTAAGAAAATTTAGCAAATCAGTGCTAGTAGTCCTGGGTCAGACCAAATGTTGAGTGGGATAATTGGAAAGCCCTCCATTTGGTGGAAAAATATTATCTTTGCCATCCACTTTGCAGGCGGTCAGCATTTGACACTTATCTCACTCCCTTTTTTAAGAGAGTTCCTTGGAGTACATTTTTTGCTACGATTTATTAAATATTGTTATATGTACAGCCTAATTATAATGCATATCAAACATACACCAGCAGAATATATATATATATATATATATATATATATATATATATATATATCAAAAAATCCCAAAAAATTCCAAACTTGTTAAAATAAAGCATGTGCTGATAACTTTTATTCCTATAATTTTATTCCTATTACAGTTTGATTTGAAGTGGCCTTACTGAGTGTTAAAGGAGAACTATAAATATGCGAGTACTGTCGATAGGAAAAAAAAAAAACGACCAGCATCGGTCTTAGCAAACTGGAGTTGCTGCAGCTATTGCCCAGAGCTCCTAGTTAGCTAAAACGGCAGTTGTGGGGGCATATTCTAAAGAGTGCCTTTGTGCCTTAACAGACACAAAATGCAATTGAAATGTCTGTGCAACATGAACGTGACAACAAGATGTGTTTTCAACTCAGACATCCTGCAGGTAACTAGCTCGCCCTGCTAGCTGCTATAGCTGCCGTCTAGGATGAGTGTGTTCAGCCAGGCTTCAGTGATAATCATCACGCAGCAGTTCTGTGTATATTTGTAGCTCATCCATTTTGTGTGCTGGCATTGGTGAGTCTTGGCAGTGGCGATCTGTGTGGTAGTTCCCTTAGCCGGGCTAGCAGGCCCGACCGGCATCCTTGCTTCTGCTTTCTCCACGCCTTCGTCGCCTGTTGTGGCCGACAACAATCCACCAAGCGCCCGGTGGTCTGGTGGATGTCCTCCAGAGGACAGGTCATGCCTTCGCGGCAAAATATTTAAGTTTATTTCCCCCTCAAAAATAGGTCATTGAGTACTGTAGTGGTTATGACCATATCAGTGACTATGTAACTACATTGAAACGGGCCAAATTACGTCTGTGCCTTGTACAGTAATAGTGTTAGAGAAGGCTAGCTGTAGTCTCGTTATTCTTACTCCAAGCTTCTTACCTTGTGAACACCTCCGATCTTCACTCTTCACACACTACGCTCCGATCTGCACACTACTGTTTACCTTTTCCTGCTACAACTGAATTCCCACGGGACTTCAGCGTGAGACTACAGCTAGCTTTCTCTAACGTTCAATCGTTCAACGTTCGATCACTGTGCAAGCCACAGACATCATTTGGACCGTTTCCATGTAGTTACATAGTCACTGATATGGTCATAACCACTACAGTGCTCAATTACCTATTTTTGAGGGGGAAATAAACTTCAAGTTTTCGTCGCGAAGGCATGACCTGTCAACGTGCTGTGATTACAATTCAGGCCTTTTTTTCATGCTAGGAGAACGCTTCTCTACCCTATGTATTTTAATGGATAGTGCGTAACACCGCCCCTATCGGTGCTAACTGGTGACTGAGGGACAGAAGTAGGAGAGAATGAGCACTTTTATGCAATATTGTGAAAATATATGCCTACTACACATTTCCCTCTATAAGTATAATAATAATGGGTTGATTCCTTATAGTTTTTGTTTGCAAAGCTGGTCAGCCTTTCCAAACTAATGGGAGAAGAATTGGAAGCATCTTTGTGACAAGAGCATGTTTTTTTTAACTATATATTTCGTGTTTCCACAACGTTTTTTCTCAGTCTGTCAGTCAGGGCTGAAGCCACATTGCTTTGTTATGATTTATATTTTTCAAACTACAACTGCTACTTTATTCAGAATTTATTTACGAGATGTTTTCATGGGTTTATCTATTTATTCTATTGTTATTACATGTGTCCGTGTTAATACCAAGGAAGCTGTAGGCCTATTGCTTTATTGTTCTTATTGCTATTTTAGGAACGTTTTAATCAACATTTATTCACGAAATGCTATCATGGTTTTTATTTACTTATTTTAATGTTATTATGGCCATCTAATTTCCATAGAATTATTACAGTATATTATATTACAGGACCCTATAACCGGAGCGCATTCACAGTGTATATCCCACAATGCAATGCGGTCATTCATATCAGATAATCAGACAGCGACCAGGCAGCTCTGTAACGTCAATATATCCATCCATCCATCCATCTTCATCCGGGGTCGGTTCGCGGGGGTAGCAGCTCCAGCAGGGGACCCCAAACTTCCCTTTCCCGGGCCACATTAACCAGCTCCGACTGGGGGATCCCGAGGCGTTCCCAGGCCAGGTTAGAGATATAATCCCTCCACCTAGTCCTGGGTCTCCCCCGAGGCCTCCTCCCAGCTGGACGTGCCTGGAACACCTCCCTAGGGAGGCGCCCAGGGGGCATCCTTACCAGATGCCCGAACCACCTCAACTGGCTCCTTTCAACGCGAAGGAGCAGCGGCTCTACTCCGAGCTCCTCACGGATAACTGAGCTTCTCACCCTATCTCCAAGGGAGACGCCAGCTACCCTCCTGAGGAAACCCATTTCGGCCGCTTGTACCCAGGATTTTGTTCTTTCGGTCATGACCCAGCCTTCATGACCATAGATGAGAGTAGGAACAAAAACTGACCGGTAGATTGAGAGCTTTGCCTTCTGGCTCAGCTCTTTTTTCGTCACAACGGTGCGATAAATTGAATGTGATACCGCACCTGCTGTGCCGATTCTCCGACCAATCTCCCGCTCCATTGTCCCCTCACTCGCGAACAAGACCCCAAGGTACTTGAACTCCTTCACTTGGGGTAAGGACTCATTCCCTACCTGGAGAAGGCACTCCATCGGTTTCCTGCTGAGAACCATGGCCTCCGATTTAGAGGTGCTGATCCTCATCCCAGCCGCTTCACACTCGGCTGCGAACCGATCCAGTGAGTGCTGAAGGTCACAGGCCGATGATGCCATCAGGACCACATCATCTGCAAAAAGCAGCGATGAGATCCCCAGCCCACCGAACTGCAACCCCTCTCCACCCCGACTATGCCTCGATATCCTGTCCATAAATACTACAAACAGGATTGGTGACAAAGCGCAGCCCTGGCGGAGGCCAACTCTCACCTGAAACGAGTCCGACTTACTGCCGAGAGCCCGGACACAGCTCTCGCTTTGGTCGTACAGAGATTGGATGGCCCTGAGAAGGGACCCCCTCACCCCGTACTCCCGCAGCACCTCCCACAGTATCTCCCGGGGCACCCGGTCATCACGCCTTCTCCAGATCCACAAAACACATGTAGACTGGTTGGGCATACTCCCAGGCTCCCTCCAGGATCCTTGCGAGAGTAAAGATCTGGTCCGTTGTTCCACGACCAGGGACGGAATCCGCATTGTTCCTCTTCAACCTGAGATTCGACTATCGACCGAACCCTCCTTTCCAGCACCTTGGAGTAGACTTTACCGGGGAGGCTGAGAAGTGTGATACCCCTGTAATTGGCACACACCCTCTGGTCCCCCTTTTTAAAAAGGGGAACCACCACCCCGGTCTGCCACTCCTTAGGCACCGTCCCAGACTTCCACGCAATGTTGAAGAGGCGTGTCAACCAAGACAACCCCTCCACACCCAGAGCTTTAAGCATTTCTGGACGGATCTCATCAATTCCTGGGGCTTTGCCACTGTGGAGTTGTTTAACTACCTCAGCAACCTCCACCAGGGAAATTGATGCCAATCCCCCCTCATCCTCCAGCTCTGCCTCTACGTCAATATAGCTTCAATTTATATATTTAACGAGTGATGTTGTCACCATCAACCGTACTATTTGCTTAGTTTTTCCCATAATTTAACATCCATGCCTACACGGTCTCCGACCTGCCGGGCAGGGGCGATTCTAGGATCTGACCTTTGGGGGTGCTCAGCCCCTAATGAAAAGTTGATAGCAGTTAAGCTAGGAGAGGGGTCCGGGGGCATGCCCCCCTAAGACTTTTTTTAAACCCTTAAATCATGACTTCTGGTGAGTTTTGGGGAAAGAAATAGACAGATTGAGATGTGCAATTACGACAAACTATCAACAGATTCAAGGCATCTGCTGTAAAAAAAAAAGATGGCAACTACAAAGCATGATTATTGCAGCACACATACCCAGGGGTGTTGGACTGGGGGGGAAAAGGGGACTGAGTTCCTCATGTGAGGAGGGCCCAAAAATATGCTCCTCACGGATAACTGAGCTTCTCACCCTATCTCTAAGGGAGACGCCAGCTACCCTCCTGAGGAAACCCATTTCGGCCGCTTGTACCCTGTATCTTGTTCTTTCGGTCATGACCCAGCCTTCATGACCATAGGTGAGAGTAGGAACAAAAACTGACCGGTAGATTGAGAGCTTTGCCTTCTGGCTCAGCTCTTTTTTCGTCACAACGGTGCGATAAATTGAATGTAATACCGCACCTGCTGTGCCGATTCTCCGACCAATCTCCCGCTCCATTGTCCCCTCACTCGCGAACAAGACCCCAAGGTACTTGAACTCCTTCACTTGGGGTAAGGACTCATTCCCTACCTGGAGAAGGCACTCCATCGGTTTCCTGCTGAGAACCATGGCCTCCGATTTAGAGGTGCTGATCCTCATCCCAGCCGCTTCACACTCGGCTGCGAACCGATCCAGTGAGTGCTGAAGGTCACAGGCCGATGATGCCATCAGGACCACATCATCTGCAAAAAGCAGCGATGAGATCCCCAGCCCACCGAACTGCAACCCCTCTCCACCCCGACTACGCCTCGATATCCTGTCCATAAATACTACAAACAGGATTGGTGACAAAGCGCAGCCCTGGCGGAGGCCAACTCTCACCTGAAACGAGTCCGACTTACTGCCGAGAACCCGGACACAGCTCTCGCTTTGGTCGTACAGAGATTGGATGGCCCTGAGAAGGGACCCCCTCACCCCGTACTCCCGCAGCACCTCCCACAGTATACTCTACAATGAATAGCTGTGGATGCAGGGAGGGGCCCATAGACAATGCCTTTCTACAGGGCCCAGAATTTTGAGATACGCCCCTGCACATACCTTGAACTGGTAAAATAAACCTTAACATATTCTTAGACAGGATTATTCATGTTTTTTTCTGCTGTTAATTTTCAACTTTTTCATTTACATCATTGATATAAACTGATATGGTTATAGAGCTAAATTATGAATAATCTAATCTAATAATGCCTCTGAACCAGATGGGGAAAATACAACATCTCTTTTTCTTAAGAGCCTAGTCCTCCATGAAATGCATATGTAAATATAATGTGAATGAAATATTTTAAGTGTTTTAAGTGTTTTTGCCCGTACAATATATGTCCACTTTCTCATCTGGTTCTTCCAGGTCCCTCTCTTTGTCCACTCTCTCTCCATCCTGCTCTCTCTCTCTCCATCCTGCTCTCTCCCTCTATCCCCCTCCCTCTGTCGTATCACTGACAATCACATACAAAACATTTTGTAATCAACTAGAAAATAATCTTCAAATAAAAGGGAAAACAAAACACAGTAGTCATATATATATATATATATATATATATATATATATATATATATATATATATATATATATATATAGCCATTTTCTCACCTTGTTCATCTTGCTCTCTCTGCCCTTCTCCCTCTCTATTCTCCTCACTCCTTTGTGCTGTCAACCAGAAGGCAAATGTAATCAACTAATCAACAGAGAATGTATGTGTAGGCTACCAAAGGTTATAAATTCACCTATTTATAACATATGTGAATATGGGGTTGCTGTTCAGTGCAGTGGGATAATGTTAAAGGCTTATCTTATACTTTCTCACCTGAACCTGGCTATTTTCTTTCAAAAAAAGAAACGTATATCCATCTATGGGGAAACAGACTATGAGTCAGGGTTTGTTGTTCCAGTGTTTCAGTTCTGATATGAATGAGTCTGATGATCCGTCAGGTCAAATTATTTATTTTTCATTGGCATTGACTTATTTAGAGTATATATATATTTATGACTAAAAAATAAGAAAGTGTCTGGTAGGGAGGTAACTGCAGCGGCAGCGACAGTGCTAGGCTATTTTTAGCGGTGCTCAAGCCATTACGGCAGGCTATTAATAACACACTTTAAAAACTCGTTGTAGGCTACTCCTAAGCTACATTTGCCTACAGTTAGTAATTTTGTCTAACGTTGCACAACAAAATTGGACTCCGTGATGAATAAGATAAGCTAATTCAGATATAATTGCCATCATTGTGATCAGGGAATCACAGATTGGATCCACAAATACTACACCTTTTCACCTTGTTCATTGAACACGTTAAGTAGGCTACAGGTGTGTTCATTTGATTAGATTTAATTTTCACTCCATTAGACATACCTTTTCAGTGGTTGAAAGTAGCCATACTCTGACGACTGTTCCCCACCTTTATCTACAATTTAGAAGTGAAAACGAAACTTTTGCATTCATTTGAAATAAAAATTAAAAATTGCCTATACACAGAACCCCACTATTGTGAATGCCTTGGTGTTGGCAGAAAAGCTGGCCAACCACATCCCGGGTTCGGCATCCCACCACAGCACAAAATTACACTATTTCTTTCCTATGCCTCTAGCTGTGTGTCTGCGTACCTGTTTCCCTTATTGTTGCACACAGTCAGAAGCTGGTCAAAAATCATTAAACAGTCACAGCTTTTACCCAGGTGACCCTTTCTGGTGGCACCGAGCGCCAAGCTGCCCTCTAAGCATACTTTAGAATGCTTAAAATGTGTGATGACTAATTGGAGGGGAAAATGCATTCTTAATCAATCAAGGTAGCAGGTGTCTTTACACCATCCTTGACAGTCAACCTAATTGTCTTTCTCCATGAAACTAAGCACCTAATTAATTAAGTAGAAATATAGCCTCTCTGCATCATGCTATTCTAATCATGGTTAACTTTGGACTCTTCACCAAGAACATGTAGCGTAATGTTCAGTGTAATGTTTATGAGCCCAAAATAGGCTCAGTTTTGTGTCTTCAGACCAATGGACATACTTTCATAGGTAGCACAAACTTTAAATGTAGGTGCCTACATCTTCATTTCAATCATAATAGGTGATTATTGAAATGATTGAGAAGTGTTCAACCCCTAAAACACTATCTATAAAGTTGACCATTGTAGTCAGGCCATGATGCTGAGGGGCTGTATTGTTGCCTGAGGCATCAAGTACATTGTTCAGGTGCATAACATCATGGATAACGATGGTTGTGTTGAGATTTTTATTTAACCCTGGGATGACATCAAGACACCTGCCACCAAAGTAAGTGCCAGTGTTGCCGTTTAACCATTCAGAATGACAATGGCCCAATTTACATCTAATCCATTTAGCATTAATGCAATTTTCTTTAAGTTTTGGTTGGCCCAATATCACTTTTTCATGGCTGATACGATACCGATATTACATTTTTGAGAATCTACCAATACCGATATTAATCCAATACCACCTTAACCCCCAAATTCTTAGTGACTTCATGTTTGAAAGGAAATGTTGGTTGAGTTCAACTTTCTCAAAAGGCGTTAAAGTGCATAGCTCAGGTTAACTACTTTTGATAAATGATGGGGAATTTTTTTCTTGAAATAGCTTCTTTAAATACAATGAAACAATATTTATAGTCAGTTTTATAACTGAATTTATGAACATTCCAAATGAGCTGAACATTCAGTGATCACATAAGGGAGTCCTGCAAAGTTGGTCCATTACAGTATGGGATAACATATCATAGTATAGAGTTATTACATTAGTCTAACAATATAAATTTAGTCTTAGTCTTGCAACCATTATGTATGAGAAACCCATTGCTAATGTTTTCTGTCTTGGGCTGAATTGTATCAGATGAGAACATTTTCTTCCAATCTGATACCGATACCAGGATTTTGGCCAATATTGGAGCCAATACCGATACTGCCAATAATGATATTACATCTCCAGTTATTACTGATATTGTTGGATTTCTTTTCTTCAGCTTCTAATCTTTCTGGCTGACAACAGTAAAACAGTAAAGCTACATAACTTCTATTATGTTCTATTTTTTTTCATCAGATGAGTTCTAATGAAAAAAAGTGCCACAGCTGCCCCCAGGTCATGCCTTGTGCCAAAAAAGTCTGCATGGCTTGTGGGGCAGTCCAGCCCCAAAAACAGAGGCTGGCAAAAAGATTGCAGCAGCTGGATGGAGGGAAGGAGCAGTGGCTGATGAGGCTGAAAAAAACCCACAATACTTCAGCCACGCTTGATGAGGCCCTCATCACTGTTATTTCCCTGTAGGCAGGCAAGGCAGCTTTATTTGTATAGCACATTTCAGCAACAGGGCAATTCAAAGTGCTTTATGTAAAACATTAAAGAGCAGATAAAAACGATTTAAAAAAATTAAAACATTATAGAGCAGTTAAAAACTATGAAGAAAATTAAAAACAGATAAAAGACGAAAATAAAAATTTCAGTGCATTATAAGAACAAGTAAACCGAGTCCAACTCGGGCCTCCCAGAGGACTTATGCAGTTTTCTGGGAGTTTGTTCCAGATATGTGGAGCATAAAAACTGACCGCTGCTTGCCCCTGTTTAGTTCTGACTCTGGGGAAAGCAGACCTGTCCCAGACGATCTGAGAGGTCTGGGTGGTTCGTAATGTATTAGCAGATCAGAAATGTATTTTGGCCCTAAACCGTTTAGTGATTTATAAACCAGCAAATGTATTTTGAAATCCATTCTTTGAGGCACTGGAAGCCAGTGTAAAGACTTCAGAACTGGAGTGATGTGATTCACTTTCTTGGTCTTAGTGAGGACAGCGTTCTGAATCAGCTGCAGCTGTCTGAGTGATTTTTTAGGGAGACCTGTAAAGACACCGTTACAGTAGTCAAGTCTACTGAAGATAAAAGCATGGACAAGTTTTCCAAATCCTGCTGAGACATAAGTCCTTTAACCCTTGATACATTCTTAAGGTGGTAAGCCCACTAACACAGAACGTTTAGGGAACGTTTAGGGAACGTTGGGGAACATTAGTTTCTGGTTCCCTAAAGGTTAGTTCGAACCAAACCAAAAACTAACGTTTAGGGAACGTTCCCTCAGGGTTATAACGTTCCCTAAACATTAAGGTACACCAACCAACTCAAACATTCTCCTGTGGTTGCACTGTACCTCCACACAACGTTACCATTTGTTTTTGGTTGTTCTGAGTGCGGTTTTGAAATGTTTATTTAAACTAGCTCCGTTTTTGAAGTAGCATATAAAAGGTCACTTGATTTAGATTCACTCAAAAATGATTGGTCTTATTGGTGAAGTAAGATAAACAGCATAGCAAGAGAATATATTTATTTTTAGGCTAATATCAATTTTGCTAAAAACAATACTTTTGTGCTTGATTTCGTTTTTTAACTGTATTAGGTGAAAATACTTCAAACAAGAATCTATCAATAGAACGATTTTCACAATTAAGAAAATTCACTTCTTTCATTTCACTTCAAGTGACTCCGTTCAGTGTACAAATCCAACCGTTACACCCCCACGCCAGTAGGGGGAAGACAGTGCCTCTGCTCTCAGGTGACCGATTCAAGTCCTGTCCTGACTTCTGTGTTGGATGACCTACTTTCTTTAACTGTCTTTCGGACCTATGCGGAGCTTCACGACCTCACGGAAAAGTAAGTGAAATACGTTACAGTTTCATCATGTTGTGGTTGTAATGCAAGGGTTTGGGGTTTAACCTTAAGTCCTTTCCCTCGTAGGGGTTTGTTATATTCCCCTTTTTGATCAGGTTGACCAAAAAGAAAGGTTTTGAACAACTCCCTTTAGCTTTGTTTTCCCCCTCGTCGCCATCTTGCCAATGAGTTCATGTGTAGAGACCCTGGTGAGACTTCGAGCAAAGTTTCATGTTGTGCCGAGCCTTCTTAGTGTTTTAAAAATAGTGATTTTGATGCGATCGTAGTAGCCCCTAGCTCTCCCATTCAAAAGGCCATTTGACCCAAAAACGAGAATACGTTAAATCTTAAAAGTGGCGCTTCCGTCTTATGCTTTTAAACGAAAGTTTGACTCGGGTACATTCACAAAAAGACCATAGGTTGCATTTTGGCGAGAGTTACGCTTTAAATGGACTGCATATATATATATAGCGCTTTGCTTTGTTTAAGTCTTTGTTTGCTGTGCTGCTGTGCACCACGTGTGCTCGGCGGCCATCTTGCAATGCACTTTGGGCAGTTATCGGCAAGCTATTTTCCTATTTAAGTGAATGGGGAAGCATACAGGAATGGACGGAATATGTGTAGGCTACACAGCTGCCTACTGGCTTTACAAACTAACCCCATGCATTTCTATGGATGCTGTGTCTCCCCATTAGAAAGTCTCTGGGCTACAATGAAAAAATCCTGAGAAATCCCGTCACATACAATGTTTACATATGTATGTAAACATTGTATGTGACAGGATTTCTCAGGATTTTTTTTTGCAATCAGTACAAATTGTATGGTCTTTTATTTCAGATGACGCCGTTCCACAAGCAAGAAAGCATTCCAGGACGGAGCGTGTGTCTGGAAGCCCTGTCCGTAAGTTAACATTTATGCATGCATTTAAGAAACCAGATTCATATTTCCTACCATGGAACTACTGACACTCAACCTGGTGCATATCATATGACTGTTCTGATGTGTTTCTCTCTTCCTGCCTGTATTTCAGGTCAGTAGACATCACTGCCTCCACCACCTGCATGTACAATTTTTAAATTTTTTTTGCAATTGTCTAATGTAACAGCATAGGTTCATCTTTTGCAATGGCATGTGCAAGAAACCTACCATAAATGAACTGACCAATATTCATATCTAATTTCTTTTTAGATGAGTCAACACCACACAGGAAACCAGCCGGTCGCCCAAGCTAGATGGGTCTATTATAACGCAAGCTCGGCTTGCCACTTCATCTTGGGACCCGGTTGAAGGTACAGTGGCTTTGATTTTTTTCCATTTCCAATTCAATTCAATTTCATGACAAGGAACTTGAGAGTAACTTAACTTTTTTGTTGATGTAAACAGCAGAACTCATCACACAGGAAACAGAAATGAGAGGTAAGAAGATGTAGTATCTGATGATTTACACTTTGACTTAAGAATTGGTATAAGGAGATGCATGAACTTTACCCCACTTTTATTGAAAACATCTGGAAACTGTTAACATGAACAGAGGGCCCCCCCAAGACAGAAGAGTCCTTTTTTGGAGTTATGCCAGATAAAGGGCATCGATTGGTCAGTTCCCTGCTCCAATCATATACTTACACATATCACGCCTTATGTTAATACAATGTACAGGATATATACTGGATTCACACAAAGAAAAGGCAGAGCGACAAATTTTGAAGATTGGGTCGGTCGTCTCTCCAGATGTCCATGGAGTCTGTAAATTGATGCTGGAATCTCTGATGTAATAAACCTTTTTATAATCAAGAACAGTGCCAACGAAGTTCCTTCTCCACACATCGGCAAGGAAGTGCTGCAACTAAATATACAACAAACCTGGCGTCACGAATTGCGGACGGGCTGTGATTTGACTGCATCCCGGCTGCTTCAGCGCATCTGGCCAGATATTACGGGTGAGCATTTTCTCACTACTTTGGGGCTGGTTTGTTTGTTGCTGCTGTGTGTGCTGTCTGATCGCTCTGTAAAAGAACTTGTGTGTGCGCAGCTGCTGTGTGTGTTGCTGTGGGGACTGGGACTTTGTTTCAAATTTCTTTGCAATGTGATAAAAAATAAAAAGGGGGGACTGAGTTAACATATGAGAAATAGAGGAAAAGGAAAATAAAGCAAAGGATTAAGGAAGTTAAAGAAATAAGAGGAAATAAGAGAAAATAAAAGGAATAAAGAAATAAGGATTAGGCCTACTTAGGACGCCGTAAATTAGGAATAAAAGCCCTTAAGGCCATTTTAGATGTGCCGTAAATCCTGGGAAATTCACTAGGTGCGATTTCGGGGTCCGCGCTTGGAATTTGTAGCTTCCAAGACGCTGGGAGTTTGTAGGATTATATTCAGTGTATGCACTCACATGATTGACGAATCATGTCAGTGGCCTCTTATTGGAATCTACATCTCAAAGGTAGCAAACATTTAGGAAAGATAAAGGGAAAAAGGAATAAGGAACAAAGAATACAGCGGAAAGCATGCTCTTTTTATGAATTGTAGAATGAATGATGTCGACTTTTTGTGTGTATGAGAGAGTTTGTGTGAACAGCGGTATTTTTGATGTGTTTGATTAGGGGGCGATAGGCTGTACATGCGTGATTTATGTCATGAGGATATCCTATATTAGATTGTGTATGTATATACACACGCACACACACACACACACACACACACACACACACACACACACACACACACACATGCTGGTCATATAATTAGAATATCATGAAAAAGTTGATTTATTTCAGTAATTCCATTCAAAAAGTGAAACTTTCATTCATTCCACACAGAATGATATATTTCAAGTGTTTATTTCTTTTAATTTTGATGATTATCACTGACAACTAATGAAAACCCCAAATTCAGTATCTCAGAAAATTAGAATATACAAAAAAAGGATTTTTAGAAATGTTGGCCAACTGAAAATTATGAACATGAAAAGTATGAGCATGTACCTTTTGCCTGAAGCGCGTGGTGGTTCTTGAAGCAACTCCAACTGCAGTCCACTCTTTGTGAATCTCCCTCACATTTTTGAATGGGTTTTGTGGATAATACTACTTGCACTTTGCAAGGCTTTGCGAATGAGACTATACGAGGTTTTAACTTTGTGTCAAATACTCAAAGAAGTCACAGACTGTTGAAACATGACATCTTTATTATATTTTAGTCAAACAGGGTGGCTTATGTGTGGCTTTGAACTTGACGGGAGATGATTGCTATACTTTCATTCCTGATAGCATTGAAAAGTATAAGGGATGCATTTGGTAGATCAGAAGGGGCTGGATGGTCTGCAAATGTTTGGCTGCAAGATCAATTAGGACCAGTGGGAGCAGTAGTGGTTCAGATTTTAGTAGCGGCTCTCTTAGCGCTATGTGTGATGTTTTTCTTTTGTACTTTGTTGCTGACTTTAGCGAAGGCTATGATATTGAGATGGGTTGGAGTGGTACTGCCCGGAGATAGCACTCAGATGCCTTTGTTAAATGTGACTGATTTGGATGGAGATGAAGCGATACTAGATGGAGTATTGATAGAAGCATATCCTTTTTGAATATCTGATTGTGCTATGATTTTCACATTCTCGAGTGTTGTTGTGTTGTTAAATGTCTTCTTCTTAATCAAACGGAGGGAAATGGAATGTGATTCATATTATTTTTGATATTATTCATTTATTATTCATTTTTATTCTTATTTGACATTCATTTTTATTTTTATTTGATGTTTTAATTTTCATGTGTTGTTTTGCAATCGATACTGGTCAGTGTTTTCTTTTCTTCCAGAGCATATGGGAGAATGTGCAGAGGGGATACTGATGCAAATATGGACAATATGAATGGACTGAGAACTCTGAACCAGGACAGTGTGGAAACGTTCAGATTTCATCACACCAATACTGCATTGATAATCAACACTGCTGAGAAACTGCAGTGTAGTGGACTACATTCCTCTGTTTGTCTGATATATATACATGTTTGCATGAGTAACACATACTTTGTATCATATACTTTTTGCATTAATTGTTTGAAGAATTATGTTTTCTGTCATGGAGTGAATATATGGAGACCTCAGATGTTTTTCTTTTTTTCTATACGCTTAGGGATATGGGATCTAGGCAGGGCGAGAAGACCTTTTTCAGCTCCGATGGGTTGACTAGCCTGAATTTGGACATTGTTTTGATTTTTATTTCATTTTCTGAGGTTTTCATATGTATTTGCGTAAACCATATCTTTACATGAACTGATAAAGATTTATTTTCTAATTGATCTGGAGTACTGAAGGTGGTCGCCTAGGGCAGAGGGGCCGTGAGAGAGTTTTCCTATCTTGATTGATTGATGGTTATTTGGAAAGAAAGCTGCCAGATAGGTTTTTCGCTCTCGCACTCCATAAATTAAATTTTGTTACACTCTAAAGGTTATATTATAAGGAACCGGGGCCTGTTGCACAAAACCAGGATAAGGGATTAAGCCGGGATATTCAAGTTATCCTGGATGAATTTAGCTTTGACTTGGTTGCACAAAAGCAGGTTGAATTAAACTCAGCCAAGTAACCATGGAGATTTATTCTTTGCAGCTAGCCTGCTCCAGAGCAGGCTAACAGCCAGGCTAAGATTAATCCTGGAGTCTATGTGTTAAATCAGCTGCTGCTCTGATCCGAAATAAATGTGTTTAACAGTAATATTATTATTATTATTGATTTAAATCCTACTATTGCAGTTGTTTGGATGGTAAGAAATTGTTGCACATGCACCGGAGATAAAGTGGGACAATGCGGAGGAAATGGGCTTTTCCTCCACTGCTCTCCCTGTGAATATGCCCCTTGCAACATGGAGAGGCGGAGGAAGGCAGGGGGATCCTCCCACACCGTGCAGCGGACTCTAAAGGAGACTTTTAGTGTCAATAAAGACGACAATGGCACCTGACCAAACGTCCGTATTTTTCGAGATGGGAGTGAGAATCTGTTGGAATGCCACAAAGCTTCTTAATCTTTTTATTTTGGTGCCGTCACGCATCTTGGAGCTTGGGAGTGAGAAGAAAACATGAATAATAGGCTATATTGTTTTACAGATATGCTTACAGTGTGTATTGAAGTCACTTACTTCTTTTTCTAGTTTTTGTCCAGTCATGTTTGTTCTGTGTGAACATTAATTGTAGAAAGATATTTAGAATTATAGCTTATAGAGATTTGTGGATATGGTTGTAAAACATATTCTCTCATTATGAATAAGGGTTTGAAAATAAGCCTAGTCCTTAGGGTAAATTACCCGAGGAACATGAATTCCCTCTGCTCACTTTTAAGGCAAAGTAGGCTAAATAATAAAACATTTTATTTATATAGTGCTTTACAGGCTACTCAAAGACACTTTACAGTACAACCAGCACATTTAGCACATAAAAACAGATACAGCAATAAAACCAACACAAAACAAGCATATTAAAAGCAATTAAAACTTTGTAAAAAACAAACAAATTATACATATATACACACATATATATATATATATACACACATATATATACACACACACTATATATATATATATATATATATATACACACACACACACACACCATATAATTAGAATATCATGAAAAAGTTGATTTCAGTAATTCCATTCAAAAAGTGAAATTTGTATATTATATTCATTCATCACACACAGACTGATATGTTTCAAATGTTCATTTCTTTTAATTGTGATGATTATAATTGACAATGAAAATCCCAAATTCAGTATCTCCGAAAATTAGAATATTTCTTAAGACCAATACAAAAAAGGATTTTTAGAATCCAACTGAAACTGAAAAGTATGAACATGAAAAGTATGAGCATGTACAGCCCTCAATACTAGTTGGGGCTCCTTTTGCCTGAATTACTGCAGCAATGCGGCGTGGCATGGAGTCGATCAGTCTGTGGCACTGCTCGGGTGTTAGGAGAGCCCAGGTTGCTCTGATAGTGGCCTTCAGCTCTTATGCATTGTTGAGTCTGGCATATCGCATCTTCCTCTTCACAATACCCCATAGATTTTCTATAGGGTTAAGGTCAGGCGAGATTGCTGGCCAATTAAGAACAGCCAATTAATACCATGATCCTTAAACCAGGTACTGGTAGCTTTGGCACTGTGTGCAGGTGCCAAGTCCTGTTGGAAAATGAAATCTGCATCACCATAAAGTTGGTCAGCAGCAGGAAGCATGAAGTGCTCTAAAACTTCCTCGTAGACGGCTGCGTTGACCCTGGACCTCAGAAAATACAGTGGACCAACACCAGCAGATGACATGGCACCCCAAACCATCACTGACTGTGGAAACTTTACACTGGACTTCAAGCAACGTGGATTCTGTGCCTCTCCTCTCTTCCTCCAGACTCTGGGACCTTGATTTCCAAAGGAAATACAAAATTTACTTTCATCAGAGAACATAACTTTGGACCACTCAGCAGCAGTCCAGTCCTTTTCATCTTTAGCCCAGGCGAGACGCTTCTGACGCTGTGTCTTGTTCAAGAGTGGCTTGACACAAGGAATGCGACAGCTGAAACCCATGTCTTGCTTACGTCTGTGCGTGGTGGTTCTTGAAGCACTGACTCCAGCTGCAGTCCACTCTTTGTGAATAACCCCCACATTTTTGAATGGGTTTTGTTTCACAATCCTCTCCAGGGTGCGGTTATCCCTATTGCTTGTACACTTTTTTCTAACACATCTTTTCCTTCCTTTCGCCTCTCTATTAATGTGCTTGGACACAGAGCTCTGTGAACAGCCAGCCTCTTTAGCAATGACCTTTTGTGTCTTGCACTCCTTGTGCAAGATGTCAATGGTCGTCTTTTGGACAGCTGTCAAGTCAAGCAGTCTTCCCCATGATTGTGTAGCCTACAGAACTAGACTGAGAGACCATTTAAAGGCCTTTGCAGGTGTTTTGAGTTAATTAGCTGATTAGCGTGTGGCACCAGGTGTCTTCAATATTGAACCTTTTCACAATATTCTAATTTTCTGAGATACTGAATTTGGGGTTTTCATTAGTTGTCAGTTCTAATCATCAAAAGTAAAAGAAATAAACACTTGAAATATATCAGTCTGTGTGGAATGAATGTATACATTATACAAGTTTCACTTTTTGATTGGCAATACTGAAATAAATCAACTTTTGAACATGATATTCTAATTATATGACCAGCACGTGTGTGTGTATATATATATATATATATATATATATATATATATATAGTCACCTAAAGGATTATTAGGAACACCTGTAAGATTTCTCGTTAATGCATTTAGGGGTGTGGTCCTGGTCTAGACAATCTCCTGAACTCCAAACTTAATGTCAGAATGGGAAAGAAAGGTGATCTAAGCAACTTTGAGCGTGGCATGGTTGGTGGTGCCAGACGGGCTGGTTTGAGTATTTCACAATCTGCACAGTTACTGGGATTTTCAAACACAACCATTTCTATGGTTTACAAAGAATGGTCTGAAAAAGGAAAAACATCCAGTATGCTGCAGTCCTGGGGGACGAAAATGCATTGTTGATGCTAAAGGTCAGAGGAGAATGGGCCGACTGATTCCAGCTGATAGAAGATCAACTTTGACTCAAACAACCACTCGTTACAACTGAGGTATGCAGCATCTATGCAGAAAAATATTTGTGAAGCCACAACATGAACAGCCTTGAGGCGGATGGGCTACACCAGCAAAAGACCCCACCGGGTACCACTCATCTCCACTAAAAATAGGAAAATGAGGCTACAATTTGCACAAGCTCACCAAAATTGGACCGTTGAAGACTGTAACAATGTTGCCTGGTCTGATGAGTCACGATTTCTGTTGAGACATTCAGATGGTAGAGTCAGAATTTGGCGCACCAGAATGAGAACATGGATCCGTCATGCCTCGTTACCACTGGGCAGGCTGGTGGTGGTGGTGTAATCGTGTGGGGAATGTTTTCTTGGCACACTTAAGGCCCCTTAGTACCAATTGGGCATCATTTAAATGTGTGTCACCTTTTTCAGCCCTTCTGAGTTTGCAGGTATGGGGCCAGGTCAGGCACCATGTCTTTGGGAAAACGGAGTATTTTGGTGTTTTTACTGCTTTTTACATCGTTTACAGCAGAGTCACCCACAATCAGAGTTTGAGGCCCAGTCGTTAGCTTTCCCTGTAGCTTTTTACTTTTTGAATTGCTCTCAGTCCTTACCCTGCTGTGTGACGATGAGACGTAATCCAGGTAATCAGACGAAGGTCCAGGGCCCTGCGGCAGTGCAGCAAATCTGTTTTCCAGTTGCACACTTGGTTTTTGGGGAGGCATTTTGTTGCTAATTTTCCCTTTTGCAGCTGTCCACGGCTGTGTCCTACTGAGTGCAGGGTTTGAAGAGGTGCTCTGCCTGGATGATAATGCAGGCCAGCCGTTCATATCACAAATCTCAGGGCGCTGTGCCCTGCCCGTTAGTCATCCTCCCATTTCCCAGGAAGATGGTTTACTCTTGGGCTTTGCACCAAAAGAGTTCCAGGGAGGACTGCCACTTGTTGATTTATTTCCCGTTCCACAGCCCTCTTGTTTCTTTGTAGTCTTGTTGGTGCTAATTAGCTGTGGGTTAGCATGCTTTTGTCCACTGTTTTGGGTCCATGGTAAAGTGGTGTCATTCCCACATGGTCTGTTCACTTCCAAGTTTCTAACCAGTGAATTTTGGTTTCTAGAACTGTGTGATGGCCTAAGCCACACAGGTTAAACAGCCAGCAATGGTCCTTCCCAGTGCAGAAAAGGTGTGGCCAAGGGTGAAGGACTGTTATATACTATGGCCTGCCAATTGGGCCGTACCATCAGATGCCATGCTGGAGGGGGGATTTAGGTTTAGGTTGGGTTTATTTGTATTAGTTTCAATAATGTCCATTTTGGTTTTCCCCTGTGTGTGTTATTTGGTTTGGCCCAGTTAGTATATAAATACTAACTGATTCAGGGAGGGCAGTTTGTTTTGTTGAGTTCACATTTATTTTTGTTGTAGTTATTTTTGGTTTAAGTTATATTGAGTTGACCTATTTTATAGGTTTATATATTAAGTTTATATATTTTAGTTATAGTAACTATATAGTTTATATTGTTTTGTGCATTTTTTGGGTAAATAAAAACCCATTCTTTTCAACAAACTCCTGTTTTCCTAATTGTCTTACTGCTTGGTCCCTGACAATTGGTGGCAGTGGTGAGATCATCCAGTTGAGGAAACAGGAGTATTTTTTTTAATTTTATTTTATTTTTTTCTCCCTCCCAACCCAAGAAGAGAAAAATGCCTCAAGGAAAAGGTGGAAAGAACCAAGGGGGACCGGCAGGCCTAACAGTTGCTCAGGAAGGGCAAGCCAATGAAGAAGAAAATGGAGCTTCTGGAGGGGTAGATAGCACAGAGGGTAAGGAGTCAACTTTGTCGGATGTGATGGCCATTCTTCACGCTCACATGGGACAGCAGGAGGCCCGAGAGGCAAAGCAGAATGAGGTAACTGCAAGACAAGAACACCGTTTTAGAGCGACGCAACACCAATTTCAACTTCTGCAGTGTGAAGTTCAGACCCGAACATCTCCAGATCCTCTTTCAGTCGAGTCCGATCCTCCAGAGCAGGGAGTTCAAACATCCACCCTATACCCTCCGCCAGCCCAAACTGAGTCCATGGTTACCAATCAAACAGTGGCCTCTGCAGGTCAGGCTTACTCACATCAACAGCCCAGGTTGGAAAAATTAACTGATACTGATGTACATGTACATATGGAACATTTTCTCATTACATTTGAACGCATTGCTGTAGCATGCAGGTGGCCAAAAACAGACTGGGTTTTTTCATTTAATTCCATTACTGACAGGCAAAGCTAGAGGTGCATATGGACATTGATGACTCCCTTGACTATGGCCAGGTGAAATAAGCAGTCCTTGCTAAATATGACATTAATCCTGAGACATACAGGCAGAGATTTCGCTCCCTAGAGGTCAACCCTGATGAGAGCCCCAAGGAGCTGTATGCAAGGCTCAAGGATTATATTAATAATATTTGAGCAGTATTTGAGAATGGTGTCCCCAGAGCTTCAGGTCTGGATCCGAGAACATGACACAGATTCAGCGATGGAGGCTGCAAGGCTGGCTGATGTTTTCGTGGCTGCACGGCAGAAGGGACAACCATGGAGCTACAACCTATGGAGAACAAAGGACAACTGGAAACCAGCCTACCAACCAGTGACTGGTGTGGGTAAGCGTCCCATGGGGGATAACCAGTCAGTTAGCAGAGCATTACAATCCTCAGGAAGAAAGCCAATCTGTTATCTATGTGGCGTAGAAGGCCATACAAAACCCATGTGCCCTAAAACTCTGCTAAAATGACACAAATGTACTTTGTACCATGCACTCAAGAAGAACCTGAGCTCAAGAAGGACCAATCTATTAAAATGACAAATATTGAAGTGAATGGAACAACTCTTAAGGCTCTGCTTGATTCTGGAAGTGATCAGACTCTTGTGCACAGGAAGTTTGTACCCCCCCCACATAATCAGCACCCAATACACCATACCTATCTGTTGTGTACATGGAGATGAGAAAAGATATTCAACAGCTGACATGTACATACAAGTAGATGGGCAAACTTACCTGTTGAACGTTGGAGTTGTTGATTGCTTACCCTTTTCTGCTGTACTAGGGCGAGATCTTCCAGTGCTTTTTGATTTGTTGGAGTTAGACCAAAGCCGGAAATGTAATGTGGTTGTTACCAGAGCACAGGTAAATAAATCAAATGACCATGCTGAGACTCTCTGTGCACTGCCTTTCTACAATGATGAGGTGGAGACAGCACCCGGAAAGTCTCGTAAAACTCATAGACAGAGACGGCAGGAGAAGTTCCAACACACTGTTGTGAAACCACTAACCAATCCTAACCAGAGTTACCCTTAGGATTTCAAATGCCAGTGAACATAATTGAGGCGCAGAAAGCTGATCCATCTTTAGTGTCTCTCTTTCAGAAAGCAAAGGAGAAGGAGCCAGAAGCTGAGCTGGACTTCAACAGTGATGAGTATATTCTGCAAAATGGCATGCTCTATCATCAACAGGGGTCAGTGTTGCAGCTAGTGGTTCCCCAAGCAGTTAGACCGAACATACTTACCTTGGGGCACTCTGTTCCCTGGGCTGGCCACCTGGGTAAGCACAAAACCACAGCATGTGTCAAACGCCATTTCCACTGGCCGGGTCTGTGCAGAGATGTAGCTGAATTCTGTAGAAATTGCCCTCAGTGCCAAATAACATCTGCTAAAACTCCGTCCAGAGCTCCTCTCCAACCTCTACCCATCATTGGCACCCCATTTGAAAGGCTGGGAATGGACATTGTGGGCCCCGTTGAAAGGAGCAAAGCAGGAAACCATTACATGCCGGTCATAACAGATTATGCTACAAAGTACCCTGAAGTCTTTCCACTTAAATCTATAAAAGCCAAAGCAGTTGCTTTCTGTTTGGTGCAGTTCTTTGCCAGAGTAGGTTTCCCTTGGGAAATCCTGACTGATAAAGGAACTAACTTCATGTCTTTGCTGCTGAAACAGGTGTACCAGCTACTTGGAATAAGAAGCCTGAGGACTACACCGTGTCACCCCCAAACAGATGGACTGACGGAGCGCTTCAATCAGACCCTGAAGCATATGCTCTGGAAATTTGTCAACAACAGCGGTACAGACTGGGATCAGTGGCTGCCATATCTCCTCTTCGCATACAGGGAAGTACCCCAAGCCTCTACTGGCTTCTCTCCGTTTGAACTTCTGTACGGGCATGAAGTGCGAGGTCCTCTCTCACTGATGAGAGAGATTTGTGAGGGAGGAAATGTGAGGGGGGAATCCATTAATGTCATATCCTATGTTGTCCAGATGAGGGAACGACTGGAGAAAATGAGTGAGCTTGCCCAAGCACATATGGTGGAGGCCCAGCAACAGCAGAGGTCCTGGTACGATCGGTCGGCCCGGCAGAGGTCCTTTAACCCTGGACAGAAAGTGCTAGTGCTCCTCCCCAGTGATGACAGAAAGCTTCTGGCAAAGTGGCAAGGACCGTTTGAGATTCTCAAGAAACTAGGGCCCACTACATACCAGGTGTCAACCCCAGGGAAGCCACGGTCAAGTAGGATAAATACTATACTTATATATAATACTATATATATACTATAAATCTCCTGAAGGAGTGGGTGCAGCGACCAGAAAGAAAAGAAGTGATGCTCATCAGAGGTGTGCAAGAGGAAGAGGAAGTGGATGAACAATACTTACCTTCAGCTGGGGCTCCAGTGGACCACGATCTCGACCACCTCTCTGAAGACAAGCAGCTCCAGGTGAGAGACATCTGTAATTCAGAAGTATTCCAGGAGAATCCTGGTAGGACAAATATTGTTGAACATAACATTGTTGTTAAAGAAGGGGCTTCAGTGAGACGACTTAGTTACAGGATCCCTGAACGCCTACTGGCTTCACTGGAAAAGGAGATTCACCTGATGTTGTCCCTGGGGATCATCGATACTTCAAGAAGTGAGTGGTGTCACCCAGTGGTGCTGGTGCCAAAGAAGGATGGCAGCATACGGTTCTGCATTGACTTCAGGTACCTAAATTCAGTTTCTCAGTTTGATTCCTATCCTACACCAAGAATTGATGAACTGCTTGAACGACTGGGCAAAGCAAAATACTTGACCACATTAGATCTGTGCAAGGGTTATTGGCAGGTTCCACTCACTGAGCTGACAGCCTTCAGGACTCCATTGGGTCTCTTCCAGTTTACGGACCTGCCATTTGGGTTGCACGGAGCTCCTGCTACCTTCCAGAGGCTCATGGACCAGGTACTATGTGATTTCACTGGTTTTGCGGCTGCATATCTGGATGACATTGTCATTTACAGTACCACCTGGAAGGAGCATTTGGAACATCTTCAGGCTGTCTTGGACCATCTCTACTCTGCCGGGCTGACCATAAACCCATCAAAGTGTGTCTTTGCTGCTGCAGAGACGGCATACCTGGGCCACATCATCGGAAATGGGGTGATACGGCCACAAGTCAACAAGATCCAGGCCATAGAGTCATGTCCTTTGCCACAGACAAAGAAACAAATTTGATCTTTTCTGGGCATGGCAGGCTTCTACCACCGCTTCATACTGCAGTTCTCCAACAGGGCAGCTTTTCTCACAGACCTGACTGGATCGCGGTGTCCCAATCAGATCCTGTGGACAGATGACACAATGGCAGCTTTCTATGACATCCGACAATCACTGAGTAAGGAACCAGTTTTGTACAGTCCAAACTTTGATGAACATTTTATGCTGCAAACAGATGCTTCTGACAGGGGTCTGGGGGCTGTGCTTCTCCAGGGACCACCCGGCGACCGCCATCCAGTTGCCTACATCAGCAGGAAGATGTTCCCAAGAGAGGTTTGGTATTCGACAGTGGAAAAGGAGGCTCTGGCTATCAAGTGGGCTCTCGACTCCTTGCGGTACTACCTCCTAGGCAGGGAATTCACCCTTGAGATGGACCACAAAGCTCTTCAGTGGATGGAAAGGATGAAGGATAGCAATGGCAGAATAACCAGGTGGTACCTGGCACTCCAACCTTTCCGCTTCGACATCCAGCATATCCCAGGCAAGAACAACCTCACAGCTGACTACCTCTCTCGCAGTTCCAGCGAGAGTCCTGAAGGGGGGGCGTGTGTGATGGCCTAAGCCACACAGGTTAAACAGCCAGCAATGGTCCTTCTCGGTGCATAAAAGGTGTGGCCAAGGGTGAAGGACTGTTATATACTATGGCCTGCCAATTGGGCCTTACTATCAGATGCCATGCTGGAGGGGGGATTTAGGTTTAGGTTGGGTTTATTTGTATTAGTTTCAATTATGTCCATTTTGGTTTTCCCCTGTGTGTGTTATTTGGTTTGGCCCAGTTAGTATATATGTTCCCTTTTGCCTCATTCAGGGAGGGCAGTTTTATTTTTATTTTTTTTTGTAGCGTTCACATTTATTTTTGTTGTAGTTATTTTTGGTTTAAGTTATATTGAGTTGACCTATTTTATAGGTTTATATATTAAGTTCTTGGTTTTATATTGTTTTGTGCATTTTTTGGGTAAATAAAAACCCATTCTTTTCAACAAACTCCTGTTTTCCTAATTGTCTTACTGCTTGATCCCTGACAAACTGCAATCTTCTGAAGGAGTTTGTAGTAGTCATCCACGGAGAAGGGAGGCATCTTGCTGCTAATTAGCTTTAGCTAAGTACCACGTTTCCAGTCACTGTAGGACAGGCTTGAGCTATTGGCGCTATTGGTAGACCACGCAGAAAAATTTTGAAATATATGGCAATAGCCTACTATGTCTACAAACAATGTATAGTCCAGTGATTCGTTGAGATGCCTCTCCAAACTCACCATAAAACGTTAACACACATTAAGAAAAAAGATCCGTATTTTGCCAGCTCCAAACAGGTGAACGAGGCCTTTAAACAAAGTGGAATAAACGTATAAAAGTCCAAATCTACACAAAACCCGCAATCAATTAGTAAGCTGACATCACATTTATATACATGGCATTTAGGAAACCTTTTATTGCAACGTTGGCATGGCAAGATGTCCAGACTAGTGCAACAGGCTAAGTTTCGAGATAAGCCAGAAAATGTGTTTTTGGCTCATATGGATGAAAGACACCAAATCCCAGAATGCACTTGCTTCGCTGCTTTAGACTCCACTCCCAAGCCACGCCTACCGTTTACAGACAAACAGTGAGGCAGCATTCAACTCAACTCAAATGTGTTTTATTGTCATTTCAACCATATACACGAAACAACGTTTCAACGTGGCTCTAGTGGTTACACATTTAAAATCTATAAAAACGACATTATATAAAAACTACACACGAAACAGGCTACATTTAGCTAGTGCACTCGCATATGCTCGGTAAAGTTCAGCTAACGCATACTAGCATTAGCGCTTGGTGGACTGTAAACACATTATAAACACAGTCGTAAAGTTGCGTGGAATGTAGACTGGTCAGCATTTAATAGTCACAAACTCCACCAGCAGTTAGCATTTAGTTGGATACAAGCAGCTCATTTCTGCACAAGTCCGTGTTAACACAGCCCATCTCCACTCTTACCCGGCGACAGAGAAGCAGGCTGGATAGTCCGGTACACTGTTGTTCGGCCATGTTTCCACAACAAAAACAGCAGTCTCTGAACTTGCATTGGGAGTTTCGTTGAAGTTGGATGTAGTCCAGTTTGTTGTCTAATGAGCGGACACTTGCAAGCAGGATTGATGGAACAGGTGGCCGGCTAGCGTTAGCTTTCCACCTAGCTAGGGCCCCCGTTCGTGTTTCACCGCTGAGGATGTCCCCCCATGATCGCCGTTGCCCGCTCTGGCCGCTGCCCGCTCAGGCCACTGCCCGCTACGGCCGCTGCAGCTGCTCGCTCCGTCCACCGCTGCTGCCTGCTCCGGTCACCGCTGCTGCTCGCTCCGGCCACTGCTGCTGCCCGCTGGTGAAACTAACCTGTACGGCGGGCCGCAGCAACCTCTTATTTCCAAACATTCATCTCTCCCCCGCCCCCCGAGGGCCGGTGATCTACGAAATTTCCTGGTAGATTTTTTTGTCACACTCCGCCGCAGAGTCCGTCTGTAATAAAGTTTCCTGCATATTCTCCGATCTGTACCAATGTATCCCGGTGATACACATGTGCGGTAGTTTGAATGCACATAATTGTTGTAAAAGGTTTCTGTTGAAAAGACGGAGCCTGTTAGCGATGCTTCAAGATGGCTGACCTTCGTTTTGCCTCGGGAATACTCTGGGAAAGCCGACAGTCCAACCCCCTATGGGCGCATTGGAAACATGCGGAAGAAGCTCCTACTACTGGCTGTAGTCGATTGCCTCTGGGCAAAAATGCCTCCGATGATGGAAAACGATGATTTTTGCGTCATCGGAGGCTTTTTTCCAGACCCACAATACAGAGATCTCTCGTCTCAGGGGGACATGAGGGAGGGAAGCACGGTCATTCAAAAATACTACCGTGTTTCTGCTGATACAAAGCTTAATGCTAAATCGGTGAAGTATCCCTTTAACACACAGCCATTAACGTCTGAACAGTTGGCAACACCAACTACACCAAAGTGTGTACACCCCACAGTGAACATGTCTAAATTGTGCCCAGAATGTCAATATGTTGTGTGACCACCATTATTATCTAACACTGCCTTATCATTTTGGAGCATGAATTCACCAGAGCTGCACAGGTTGCTACTGGAATCCTCTCCCACTCCTCCATGATGACATCACAGAGCAGATGGATGTTAGACACATTGCGCTCCTCCATCTTCCGCTTGAGGATGCTCCAGAAGTGCTCAATTGGGTCTAGGTCTGGAGACATACTTGGTCAGTCCATCAGCTTTCCCCTCAGCTTCCTCAGCAAGGCAGTTGTCATCTGTAAGGTGTCTTTTGGGTTTTTATCATGTTGGAAAATAGAAGAGAGGGGACCATGCTCTGCTTGAAATTCATGTTTCCCTCAGTGATCATCTCCTCAGAGCCAGCAGTACTCATACAGCCCCAGACCAAGATGCTGCCACCACCATACTTGACTTTAGGCAAGAGACAGTTGTCTTGGTGCTCCTGACTACACTTTTAAATGTTTCCGTTAATTTACACCCAAATTTCAAAATGATTTACCTGTTATTTTTAATAATTGCGCCTTACTGTAATTTTTTAGGGAATATATGTTAAATAACACCTCATTTATGTTATTTAACACCTCATTGTTAAATAACATTCATTTTTGTTATTTAACCACACAACCGAAAATTAAAAGATGGCGGCCAGAGTTAGATGGTCTGGTATGGTCATGTTTTGGGGATAAATGCTGATAAACGCAATTTTATGCTTAGATTATCCATCCATCCATCTTCATCCGCTTATCCGGGTCGGGTCGCGGGGGTAGCAGCTCCAGCAGGGGACCCCAAACTTCCCTTTCCCGGGCCACATTAACCAGCTCCGACTGGGGGATCCCGAGGCGCTCCCAGGCCAGGTTAGAGATATAATCCCTCCACCTAGTCCTGGGTCTCCCCCGAGGCCTCCTCCCAGCTGGACGTGCCTGGAACACCTCCCTAGGGAGGCCCTCAGGGGGCATCCTTACCAGATGCCCGAACCACCTCAACTGGCTCCTTTCGACGCAAAGGAGCAGCGGCTCTACTCCGAGCTCCTCACGGATAACTGAGCTTCTCACCCTATCTCTAAGGGAGACGCCAGCTACCCTCCTGAGGAAACCCATTTCGCCGCTTGTACCCTGGATCTTGTTCTTTCGGTCATGACCCAGCCTTCATGACCATAGGTGAGGGTAGGAACAAAAACTGACCGGTAGATTGAGAGCTTTGCCTTCTGGCTCAGCTCTCTTTTCGTCACAACGGTGCGATAAATTGAATGTAATACCGCACCTGCTGTGCCGATTCTCCGACCAATCTCCCGCTCCATTGTCCCCTCACTCGCGAACAAGACCCCAAGGTACTTGAACTCCTTCACTTGGGGTAAGGACTCATTCCCTACCTGGAGAAGGCACTCCATCGGTTTCCTGCTGAGAACCATGGCCTCCGATTTAGAGGTGCTGATCCTCATCCCAGCCGCTTCACACTCGGCTGCGAACCGATCCAGTGAGTGCTGAAGGTCACAGGCCGATGATGCCATCAGGACCACATCATCTGCAAAAAGCAGCGATGAGATCCCCAGCCCACCGAACTGCAACCCCTCTCCACCCCGACTACGCCTCGATATCCTGTCCATAAATACTACAAACAGGATTGGTGACAAAGCGCAGCCCTGGCGGAGGCCAACTCTCACCTGAAACGAGTCCGACTTACTGCCGAGAACCCGGACACAGCTCTCGCTTGGTCGTACAGAGATTGGATGGCCCTGAGAAGGGACCCCCTCACCCTGTACTCCCGCAGCACTTCCCACAGTATCTCCCCGGGGCACCCGGTCATACGCCTTCTCCAGATCCACAAAACACATGTAGACTGGTTGGGCATACTCCCAGGCTCCCTCCAGGATCCTTGCGAGAGTAAAGATCTGGTCCGTTGTTCCACGACCAGGACGGAATCCGCATTGTTCCTATTTAACCTGAGATTCGACTATCGACCGAACCCTCCTTTCCAGCACCTTGGAGTAGACTTTACCGGGGAGGCTGAGAAGTGTGATACCCCTGTAATTGGCACACACCCTCTGGTCCCCCCTTTTTAAAAAGGGGAACCACCACCCCGGTCTGCCACTCCTTAGGCACCGTCCCAGACTTCCACGCAATGTTGAAGAGGCGTGTCAACCAAGACAACCCCTCCACACCCAGAGCTTTAAGCATTTCTGGACGGATCTCATCAATTCCTGGGGCTTTGCCACTGTGGAGTTGTTTAACTACCTCAGCAACCTCCACCAGGGAAATTGATGCCAATCCCCCTCATCCTCCAGCTCTGCCTCTACCATAGAGGGCGTATTAGTCGGATTTAGGAGTTCCTCAAAGTGCTCCTTCCACCGCCCTATTACCTCCTCAGTTGAGGTCAACAGCGTCCCCATCCTTACTGTACACAGCTTGGATGGTTCCCCGCTTCCCCCTCCTGAGGTGGCGAACGGTTTTCCAGAAGTACCTTGGTGCCGACCGAAAGTCCTTCTCCATGTCTTCTCCGAACTTCTCCCACACACGCTGCTTTGCCTCTTTCACGGCAGAGGCTGCAGCCCTTCGGGCCCCTTCGGTACCTTGCAACTGCCTCCGGAGTCGTCTGGGATAACATATCCCGGAAAGACTCTTCTTCAGTCGGACGGCTTCCCTGACCACCGGTGTCCACCACGGTGTTCGTGGGTTACCGCCCCTTGAGGCACCTAAGACCCTAAGACCACAGCCCCTCACCGCAGCTTCAGCAATGGAAACTTTGAACATTGTCCACTCAGGTTCAATGCCCCCCAGCCTCCACAGGGATGCACGAAAAGCTCCGCCGGAGGTGTGAGTTGAAAGTCTGTCGGACAGGGGCCTCCTCCAGACGTTCCCAATTTACCCGCACTACCCGCTTGGGCTTACCAGGTCTGTCCAGAGTCTTCCCCCACCCCCTGACCCAACTCACCACCAGATGGTGATCGGTTGACAGCTCTGCCCCCTCTCTTCACCCGAGTGTCCAAAACATATGGCCTCAGATCAGATGAAACGATTATAAAATCGATCATTGACCTTTGGCCTAGGGTGCTCTGGTACCAAGTACACTTATGAGCATCCCTATGTTCGAACATGGTGTTCAGTTATAGACAATCCATGACTAGCACAGAAGTCCAACAACAAACAACCACTCTGGTTTAGATCAGGGAGGCCGTTCCTCCCAATCACGCCTCTCCATGTGTCTCCATCATTACCCACGTGCGCGTTGAAGTCCCCCCCCCCAGCAGAACTATGGAGTCCCCGACTGGAGCCCCATGCAGGACTCCACTCAAGGTCTCCAAGAAGGCCGAATACTCTGAACTCTTGTTTGGTGCATATGCACAAACAACAGTCAGAGTTTTCCCCCCCACAACCCGCAGGCGTAGGGAGGCGACCCTCTCGTCCCACCGGGTTAAACTCCAACGTAGCGGCGCTCAGCCGGGGGCTTGTGAGTATCCCCACACCCGCCCGGCGCCTCACACCCTGGGCAACTCCGGAGAAGAAAAGAGTCCAACCCCTATCCAGGAGTATGGTTCCAGAACCAAGACTGTGCGTAGAGGTAAGCCCCACCAGATCTAACCGGTAGCGCTCCACCTCCCGCACAAGTTCCGGCTCCTTCCCCACAGAGAGGTGACATTCCACGTCCCCCAGAGCCAGCCTCTGCTGCCCGGGTCTGGTCCGTCGAGGCCCCTGACCTTCACTGCCACCCATGTGGCAGCGCACCCGACCCCAGCGGTTCCTCCCACAGGTGGTGGGCCCATGGGATGGAGGGATGTCCGCCACGTAGCTTTTTCGGGCTGTGCCCGACCGGGCTCCGTGGCAAACCCGGCCACCAGACGCCGCTGACGAGCCCTCCATCTGGGCCTGGCTCCAGACGGGGGGCCCCGGGCTTCCTCCGGGCAGGGTCACTTCATCCCTTCCTCGATTTTTCATAGGATTTTTTGAACCATTCTTTGTCTGGGCCCCTCACCTGAGACCACTTTGCCTTGGGAGACCCTACCAGGAGCACAAAGCTCCAGACAACACAGCCCTCAGGTTCATAGGGACACACAAACCTCTCCACCACGATAAGGTGATGGTTCTTAGATTATAAAAAAGTTATTTATCATTGGAGAAGTTAGCAATTTCATTTCGTTTTTGTAGGTTGCTAAACAATGACTAATTCAATATTGTTGCAATCCATTACTAACAAACTAAATATTGTATGCATTCACTGAATGAAGATTAGACAAATACAACACCTGATTTCTGTACTGCAAATGTTATCAAGAATAATCTTGCGTAGCATATTCCCCAGACAGAAATAAGAAAGTTTGCGGTGTTTGTTTTGCATGCGCAAATGCGTTTGTTATCGTGTAATAGCCTTTTATTACCCTATTCTTCTATTCATACCCTACACTCCAGATCAGTGACGGACTGGTAATCTGGCATTTGGGCAGATGCCAGAGGGGCCGCGGGCCCTCATGGGCCGTTTGGGCCGGCCGGCCAATCAGAGAGCCGCATGATTCAGGTCACAGCCATGCACCCACTTAATTGTAAACAGCGGCCCATATAATTTCTGTCGGCCCCTTTCAAGCATCAATAATAAAGTTCTTTGGCCAAACGATAGCCAAATTTGTCAAAATCCTTGACACCTAGTAATAATGTAATCTGATTAGTATTTATACCACATATGAGTCTCTCAATATCACAGTCATGGTTACCCTCTACAGTCACAAACTTTTACATGAGTCTGTACTGTTTTGTAGCAAAATTACTTATTCAGATCAGATGTTCCAAAACGTAAACATGCATGGTTTTAAATAAAACAAATCTACCTGCATTTCTTTTATTTGAATATTTGTTTGCAAAAGTTAAAATGCAGCAATGCCTTCTGGGAATTTCAAGACAGAATCGAGTAGATCGCGTCTGCGGCTACTGTCTATCAGCGTGGTTGTTGGAAGTTGAAAATGGTTGGAAGTTGGAAGCTATACTGTTGACAAAAAAATATCGAGGCATCTAGCGACACGAGGAGGGCAGAGAAAAAGAGAGAGAAATATAAGAGAGCACTGTTGGCTGACGTTGAAAAATGCTGCAAACTGACTGATTTGTTTTTAAAATCAATTGCAGCTTCAGCTAGCATTAGCGCTAATACTGCTAGCATGTTAGCGACACATCTGAGCCAGCACACCAGGGAGAAACACAGGACAGTGAGGAATATGAGGAAGAGGAAGAACAAAACGAGCAAGAGGAGGATGAAGAGATAGACATGGATAATGAATCTATAGAACTAACCAACACAGAACAACAAGCCTGCTGTGGGTCTGAATGTGGATTACCAGAAGCAACAGAGATACAGTAAGTACAGTACAGTAAGTTTGGCTACTTCAGAATATTATATTATCATGGAGCGGCTGGCTCTGATGATTTATTCTTTCTTTTTTTTATATGTCTATGTTTTGGTGCAGTTGTTTATAGCATGGAAGTTACGTTCACCATCACTGGGGCTATCACTGGGGTTCTATCGTGCGTCAAAAGTTCAATCTGCGACCCAGCCCCCCCCCGCCCTACCGGTGGGCCGCTGGTGGGTGGAAATGCCAGGGCCGTTTTTTGTTCCCAGTCCGTCACTGCTCCGGATTTTAAACGAAAAGGCCTAACATCTAATTGACGAACTGCGCTCCAAATCTGTGTGTGTGTGTGTGTGTGTGTGTGTGTGTGTCCTGTTCTTTCCAATCCAGCCCTTGTGTCACCTGTCTTGTGTTTCCTCGTTACCTTGTGTATTTAGTCTTTGTCTCCCCCCTGTCAGATCATTGTGTGTAGCATGTCCCTGCGTCAGTGTGCTGTGTGTTTCCCTGCATGTTCTCTGTCTATTTTCTCGGTTCCTGTTCATCTTGTTTCCTTGTTTTTTGACCTGCCTTTTGTGGACACCTTCTGTTTTTTTTCATGGATTTTTGTTAAAATAAAGACTCAAGCTCAGTACTTTGCCTGTCATCTCTGCAATTGGCTTCAACCTTCTCCACCAGCCATAACATAATCTGACCAAAAACAATAGGGTCCTTGCAGTTTCACTGCTCGGGCCCTAATAATTCCTTCAGTTTCAATAGGGTCTTCGCCGCTGTCGACGCTCGGGCCCTAATTAGTGTGGGGTTTGAGCTGGTAGGCGTGTTAAAGGATTTTCACGTGTAAACTCGGCCTTTGGCTAATCCAAACCCTATTGAAAAGCTATGACAGTGTTTAAAGGTCCAATTTGTAATACTGACAGCTAGTGTTTAAAATAGTTACTGCAGTACAAATTCAAAATACTGGAGAGAGTCGTCTCCCCCGCCCCCCTCCCCAGACTCAAAGTTCACATTGGTTGCCAGGCTGATACCGGAGCATCCACAACAATGTTGCTAGACGCTTGCCTCACATAGCCAGACATTACTCCACAGCACAGCAGAGTAGCTAACGTTAGATGCTGGCAATATTGACAGTCATAAAAGCCCGTGCTCACGTGGAGCTCTGTACCCAACTGACAGACACACTTTTTCGGCTTAGAATTACCGTAGGAACTGCTAAAAAGCCCACAACCTCGCCATCCTCTCCACGCGCCAGACAGACAAACTTAGGAACCGCTAAAAATACCACTACCTTGCCGTCCTTTTCCACCCGACTGAACAGACTTTATTGGCTTAGAATTACGCCCACAATCGCTAAACACACTGCAAACTCAAGGTCCTCTCTTTCCAATTTACAGCCCCCCTCTCTTGGCTTAAAACATAACTTCCCAGGAGTGGCCGGCCGACCAAATTTACCCCAAGAGCGCAGTGACGACTCATCCAAGAGGTCACAAAAGACCTCACAACAACATCCAAACTGCAGGCCTCACTTGCCTCAGTTAAGGTCAGTGTTCATGACTCCACCATAAGAAAGAGACTGGGCAAAAACGGCCTGCATGGCAGAGCTCGAGGATGAAAACCACTGCTGAGCAAAAAGAACATTAAGGCTCGTCTCATTTTTGCCAGAAAACATCTTGATGATCCCCAAGACTTTTGGGAAAATACTCTGTGGACTGATGAGACAACTGCATTTCAGAAAAAGAACATAATAACAACCGTAATGTGATGGTCTGGGCCTGTTTTGCTGCTTAAGGACCTGGAAGACTTGCTGTGATAAATGGAACCATGAATTCTGCTGTCTACCAAATAATCCTGAAGGAGAATGTCCGGCCATCTGCTTGTGACCTCAAGCTGAAGCGAACTTGGATTCTACAGCAGGACAATGATCCAAAGCACACCAGCAAGTCCACCTCTGAATGGCTGAAGAAAAACAAAATGAAGACTTTGGAGTGGCCTAGTCAAAGTCCTGACCTGAATCCTATTGTGATGCTGTGGCATGACCTTAACAAGGCGGTTCATGCTTGAAAACCCTTCACATGACTGAATGACAACAATTGCGAAGATGAGTGGGCCAGAATTCCTCCACAGCGCTGTAAAAGACTCAATGCAAGGTATTGCAAACGCTGGATTGCAGTTGGTGCTGCTAAGGGTTGCCCAAACAGTTATTAGGTTTAGGGCGCAATCACTTTTTCACACAGGGCCATGTAGGTTTGGATTTTGTTTTCCCTTAATAATAACAACCTTCATTTAAAAACTGCATTTTGTGTTTATTTGTGTTAACTTTGATTAATATTTAAATTTGTTTGATGATCTGAAACATTTAAGTGTGACAAACATGCAAAAAAATAAGAATCAGGAAGGGGGCAAACACTTTTTCACACTACCATATATATATATATATATATATATATATATATATATATATATACACTATACTGTTGGGCCCTGCCTTAGAGAACTAGTAGAAAAACAATTACTGTTTAGGCACTATGGATTTTGGTTTTGTTCTTTTTATTTATTTAAAAAACAAAAAAACAATATTCTAAACCATTGGAACATACAGTATTGACCCATCGGACACACTGGCTGCCTTTCTGTCAACAGTGACAACAATTTTATTTTATTTATTTATTATCTAATGTATATGCCTCAGAAGTGCATGCTTTTTATCATCACAATTAATATTGTTTATTTTTTTCATATCAACCTTTCCTTTCCCTCGTGATCTGTTTTCAAACAGATAAATGACAGATGTAGAAGTAGTAGAAAACAATTACTGTTTAGGCATTATGGATTTTGGTTTTGCAAGTCTAATTTGTTATTAATACATATTTCTTTGTCTTTTTATGTTGTTTGTTGTTTAACTGTTAGAGGGCATTTGCAAGTTTTTTTCTTTGGTACTTTGTTTTTGGAAACTCTCCTCTACATATATTTATAACCAGGTCACCTTTCTGCATCTTACTTGTTGAAACAGTGAGACCAATGATCTGTTTCACGATATCTTACAAAGATCCACACACCATTTCAATCAGGAGAGACTTCATTGCAAATATGAACATATTTATTGACAAACATGAAATGGGAAATGTATAAACTCTGGAGCTTGAACTCCATCAAAACCATATGTCATAAAGGGTAGTGAACCCAAACATATCCCCCGATGGAGTCCAGACACTGGTGGGCGAGACTACCAGTGGTTGAAGGGGAGGAGGCGGGACGCACTCTATTCCTGAAACAACTGACAACCGCAAAGGAGAGAGCAGATTTAAAACAGGATGTCATGCTGTGATAGGCTTGTGCCAAATGCCTGACTCTGATTGGTTTGATTAACAACGACACAGCTGAATCTGATTGACTACTGACAAGTGATATGCCATGAAACAGCTGATCAATTAGGAGTGATGAAAAAAGGAATATGAAGTCGTCCTGTAAGAACTTACGCTGAGCTACATTTCAATCATAAAGGGTAGTGAACCCAAACATATCCCCCAAAAAATGACGACTAGTGAAGAAGACTAGTCGGCACATACGTACCACATGAGCCCCACGAATCTGTAGAACAAACGAGAAAGCAAAGTTATACAATTGCAGTAATTAACAAAACCAGAAAGATTATTGCCCATAACCATGAAAATAAAATTAGGCTAGGCCCGACGCTAATTAAATCTCGGCGATTGCCGGTATAAGCAAAACAAAACCTCGGCATACGACCGGCGCAAAATAATAAACAGATGGAATCTTGGCCAATACCCATAGCCATCAGACCTGTGAATAAAAACAAAATAAGACAAATAAATATGTCAAATAAAATGTCGGCGAGAGCCATAACCAAACCTCGGCGAGTGCTGGAGCAAAACAAAACCTCAGTCGTCAGGCTGGAAAAATAAGAAAAGCAAATAAATATCTGCCACGGGAACAGTGGCGAAATAAAATGCAAAACAAGAAAGGCAAATAAAATCTGCAACGGGATGGGGGAAAACAAGAAATGCAAACAAAAATGTAACATGGCACCCAGCCGTTTGCCACAACAATGCAATAACTCAGCAATTAAGCCGGTGCAAGTGTAAGCTTGCGTTTATTATGGCCCGAAGCCTGATAAATACACAGCCAATGCCGCTACAATCACAACTCGTCAGTGACCAATGAGAGTAGGCCTAAATTCGGAAGGACTGACAAAATGACATATAATAAACCACCACCAGTTAAATGCATGCATACCCACCATTATGGTTTCAGGGATCTCTGGTTCTCGAGAATGTTATCGATATCCGGACGTATGTAGGATGTGTAGGCAGAGGATGACCATCTTCAAATCCAAATTCACTGCACCTAAGGAAAGCATAAAAAGCAACCATGAAAACAGCCTCAAGTAATATATCAATATATGAAGAAAAAATACCATGCCTAAGAACAGCCACTAATTTATGCAGTATACTCAAAGTAATAGGCTGCCTATGATCGGGGGCCGAAGGGTGAGCTTTAGATATACCCTTTAAAATTAATTTAACAGCCAGAGTAGAAAACAAGCTTGGAAATGATGGATCATAACATCTGATATTAAATTGAATACCGGCCAGTAACCCTCGAGTATACTGAGGTTTAAAGTGACGAGTATCAGTACAATAACAAATAAAAGCACAAATGCTATTAAGGAGAACAGGTTTAAAGATGAACTGAACTGAAAGAATAACAACAAATAAACATATGAATTCCACTAAAAAATTTAATAAAAAAAAAATCAATATAGCTTTTTTTAAGCAACACAAAAATTACGTTTGTTAGTACTAGAACGCTGACAATTTCGATGACGTCACTGGCATGGTAGGACCTGCGAAGGTATATAGGCTACAGTGCAGCATATTAAATACACGTGCAAATGAGTAATTTTAATGGCATGGGTTACGCATTTGAGCCTGTGAGGGACAGGCCTGTAGTGTCTGACTACCACCACATGGAGGACGATCAGTTTCAGTCATTTATTGTATCCAAGCACATTATGTATTTTAGGAAATGCAGACTGCTTATATATCGTGTGCATTTAGAGAAAATAGAAAAGGTCCTGTGCGTTTTAGAAAATCGAGAGGACGGAGGATTCACAAGTTTTTCCGTTTACTTTAGGCTAGTGCAGGGTTGGCAGATTTTTTCCTTGTGGTCGTTGATGGATATTGCACAAATGGATACTGCACAGATACCTCTTATTATGGAACTAGCAGCTTTTTCTGCGAGTTGAACTCCCTCTGCATCAACAATGTGCCCTGAGACATCAGCTAGCTTCAGGGTGAGTAGAAAGGGACATTGGATTCTGTTTACAGACCCGCTGTGGTTTAGTTAGCAGCTAGTAACACATTATTATTGATCTGTGATATCATCGGAGTCATGGTTTATTTATACAGTCTATGGTCAGAGCGCTAGCTTGTGGAGTTTGACATAAGTGTTTCCAACGTGTTTAGCTGCTAGCCCTTTCCCTAGGTTGGATCGTTTGGTATCTAGCTTGGTTTTGTGACTCAATTTCAATGATGCCCAGTGTTTCAGTCTCATTTTTGTTGAACGCTATAAAGCATACACGTTAGGCTTTATTATTTGTGCGTGTAAGTGAATATGTACGTGTTTTGTGTATGTCACAACAACGTTACGTCCAGCCCTTTGCCTAGTTGATTGCTAGCATGCTGGATAACAGCTAAACATACCTCTCTGTCCTCTGCCTGATGTGAGCGTTTCAGCGCCCTGTCTCTGCAGCAGATAGCATCAGTGGTGTTGGTACTTGCCGTTGGTCTATCGGTCTGCCCTGTACTGTAGCCTGAAAAATCGATAATTGACGGAATGGCCTCAGGTTTCAGTCTGTTGGACTTAACCCTCACCAGTGACCCTGTTGTATCAAAAGTACAGCTCTCTAAATAGTCTGTCGCTACAGACTCGAAATCCAGGGGCTGTTGGAGGGCTGGCCAGTTTTAAGGCAGCTAGCCATGAGTTGAGGACTGGTTTCCTTGTCAAAGGCAGCCTGTGGAAATGTATCGTAACCCCAGCTGCCTTAGCCCTATACAATTCATTACTGCAGCCAGGGGCAATGCAGTATGAACCCCCCCTAGACCTGTTGGTTTCCGTTTCCTCAGCCATGTCCGTTAGCCTCCGACGATCTCAGACTGTTTACATTCTATGGCTGCTTATCATGCCAGTGACGTAGCCTATTATGGAATTCCAACATGGCGGCGCCCGTGTAACAACAACAACACTTTCAATGTACCATTTTATCCCTTTTAACAAATTCAGCCATTTTAATCATTGTACCAATGAGAATAAATAAAATCTGTTATATCACCTTTACTGAAATTCCAGTTCAGTTCATCTTTAAGGGGGACACCAATAGACACACAAAATAGAGCAAACGTACACCAAGCAAAATCATATGTTTTCAGAGTGGAAACATCTAAACCCTTCCTCATATAAGCACTAGAAGCTTCTAAATAAGACTGACAGGGACTCAGTAAATTGCTAGCTCTGTGAGAGAAGGAAGCACAACTGGTACAGAGCTGGCTGCCGGGCAGAGGTTCCGAAAGGTCTGAAAATGAAAGCGAGACAAAGCATCAGCGACAGGGTTATAATGCCCAGGGATGTGGCGAACAGTAATGATACAATTGTGAGTGACTGAAGACCAGGTGATGCGTCTCATCAAAGGCATTATTTTGCTACATGAAGAGCGCCCTCTATTAATAATGTCAACCACAGCCTGATTATCACACAGGACAGAAATCCGCTTCCGTTTCCCTAGAGAGCCCCAGACGCGGCAAGCTACAGCAATGGTGTGAATCTCATAAAGAGCAATGGAATCAGCAGGGGAAAAAATGGGAAACTTGAAAATAACCCCCAAGACCCGCGGAAGGGGCAGCATCAGTGAAAAACCGCACCTCGCATGCGTGGTGAGGATGCCACCACGCTTTGTGATGATTACACTAGCGTTGTTGTTGAGCTATCTAGTAAATCTAAAACAGAGTGCACACTCTCGGTGAAAGACTGGAAGCTTTTTCGAGATGTTGTCTGTATGGATCTCGACAATCCAGGATTTCCTGAGGTCGTGTATGTATCGCAATGGGGTAGTTGCAAAGGGAACAAAATCTACCGTGTGGAAGCAGACCGCTTCACAAGAACTGCTGAGGATTTTATTTTCCTCAATGTATGCGTAGAAAAGGAGAAGTTCATTGCGGCCAGAGGTCGTGAAGATTGGTTGTTAAAGCCATATCCTGTTTCTCACGATGAATGCAACAAGTGGTTTAAAAACGGCTTTTTTATACAGTGGTGTGACTGGGAGATTTTGAAGAAGCAGTTTGATACCGTTGATTATGTCATTAGAAGAGACCAGATAAGGAGCTCTTATGAGACCATAAGAAAAAAGTTGATTTTCGATGACGGCGAACAACATTCTCTGTCCCTACTCCGACCGCTTTATAGACCTAAAATCGTCAGACACAAAGACTAGTAAAACGGTGGGTCTATTTGTATGTGCTGTTTAATTACAAAATAGTTAAAAATCCTTTTTTTCTTTTGTCTGGTGTTTTATTGTGTCTGTAATGTATGGATTTTTTTTTTTTCTTCAGAATGTTTGGAGTGGGGGTGTTATTCACCGGAGTCTCCTCCTATCCAACATGGCTTATTTGCACCAGCGACTGTAACAGGATCTCCTCAATCACCGTCACCATCATAATCATCCTCATGTATGACCCCCGAACGCTTCCTGGCGCCGCCACATATGTCACCTCCACTACCCCCCTCTCTTTTGATTAGGTCACCGCCACCCGCCCCCCACCACTATGCATATCAGCTCTTTGCCCCATCGTCTGATGTCATACAACAGACAGATGGCAATGTTTGTTCAAACGCTGTGGGGGATGATTAACCGGACGGTCTGGTGTCAGTGTTGTTTATAGACAGTGTTAAAACAGCATCTCTACATCTGCTTAACGTTGTACTTTACAACTACTGGCAGGAGGTGTGTTATGGTTGTCAGATCAACCATCCGAGTCAGAAACATCACGAATGTTTGGGTAGTATCCCAGAGAGTTTCTATGCAAGACATTTTGAGCAACTTATGAAAAGACTGTTGACGGATAAATTCATCCCTGTAGTACAGCGCTTTCTGGCGATGAAACATCTCCGTGCCGATGGTGCAAGAATCCCACAAAAACAAAATGTTTAAAATAGAGAAAATAATTGATAGCAAGAAAGTAGGGCGTAAAAAGCTTGTCCTGGTGAAATGGTTAGGATGGCCTGATAAATTCAATTCATGGGTCTCCCAAAAAGACATAGTTGATGTGAGATAAAGCTAGCACAACATACACTTAAACTACTCATTTTGATTTGGTAATGAAAGGCGTCGCTACGATGAATAAGAATGTTTTTTTTGTTACGCTAGCCAGTAACGCTTCGGCATTAGTCTATCCGAACAATAAGATATGGCAGTTCAGAACAAAATTGGCAAAACCGCTAATATTCCAGCAGCCCTACGAGGTAGGCCTCATAGAGATACAGTACCCCAGGATATGGAACAATTTTACCACAGATGATGCGGAGGTTGAAGTTTTTGACATACATACCGAATAGAACTAGTGGTCGGTTGTTATAATTCAGTGGCTAGCATTGTTAAAGAGTATAATATGAGATGCATGTCTAGTATAGAGACAGCAGACATATCCATGAGCTACAACAATATTACAAACAGGATTTACTTTACCGGTGGTGCGGGGTATCATTTAGCATTTACAGCCCGTCTGGCAGAGATTCTTGGCTTCATTCCAGACACTGTGTTCGAAATAGACCCCAACCCCCATGTTAAATGTGTAGCCCCCAGACCTGCAGACATCCACGCGGGTCGCTATAATATATTTATTTATAGCGACATAGTGGACTACCAGCTAGTGGGAGATAGCCATGTCCCACTTCTCCAATGTATAAATATCTCTGATGAGGAGAGACGAATCCCCACTCTGAGTTACGATACGCCTCATTACACATCGCTGTCACGCTCAACTATTACGGACATTCAAATAGATTTAAGCGACGATCAGAGCAAACATATTCCATTCTCATACGGAAAAGTCATTGTCAAATTAAATTTTAGACCTGTGAAGCAACTGTAAAAATTATGCGCAAAGCATACGCCTCAGATGACGAGAGATATACGGCCTACTACATGAACCAGGCCGGTGGAGACCTGTCGGGGTTCATAGGTTCCAGTACGCAATATGGCAACGGACTAGGTGGCGTATTCAGAAATTTGTTTCGAATGGCTGTCCCCTTTTTAAAAAAGGGGTTTAATCTAGCCAGACCTCATCTGAAAACTGCAGCCACGGGTATCATTGGGGACGTGGTCTCTAATGTTCGAAAAACAATATCAGCCGGACAGCAGGGAAATGGTCTCATGGTGTACAGACGCAAACCGTTAATAAAAAACCAACAGGATGTGGGCATAGCCAGTCGTTATCTAAAAAACGTAAAACCACAACCAAAAAATGAAGAGTCATCAAAAAGAAGACAGCTTCCAGAAGAGTAATTTTTGGGAAGTAAGCCTAATCATGGTGTTCATTCATAATCAGTCGGAAGAGTGTGTGAAGACAGAACTCGATCTGTTCACAGCCCCGTACATGCAGACCTCTATCGAAAAATCAACATTTCTAGAAATTCCACCAATGTCCACTCTAACAGACAGTGGTCCTATTGAGTTTTTCATATCTGCTAGTGGAGAAGACTACCTCGATCTTAACAATTCATATCTTTACACTCGTGTGAAGATTACAAATCCTGACGGCACAGGGCTGGCTAATGCAGCTGGTTTATAAACTATCCAGGCTGTAGTCTTTATTCGCAAGTAGATATAATGTTAGGTGTTATAATGTTGATTACCCAATCTTCAAATACATACCCATACAGAGGAATTATTGAGTGTTTCCTAAACTATGGAAAAGAAACACTAGATACACAGTTCAGCACTGGACTATTCTGTAAAGATACGAGCGGGAAAATGGACGAGACATCTATTACAGGAGATAATCTCAGATTAGAACAACGAGGCTCATACACTGGTGAAAGCCGTATAGTGGAATTAATATCACCAATACACGCAGACTTGTTTTTTCAAGAAAAACTGTTGCTAAATGGTGTGGTGTCACTTAAATTCATCAGGTCAAAAGATGAATTTGTACTAATGACCCCAGGAAATGTTCAATTCACTGTGAAAATAATGTCTGCCAGTCTGTTTGTAAAGAAAATATCGGTGGCGCCAAATGTTAGACTTGCACACAGTAGAGGGTTACAGCATACTAATGCCAAATATTTTATTGACCGAGTAACAATAAAACAAATTTCCATACCTGCCGGTACACGGGTATGTAACCAAGAGAATCTATTCATTGGCCAGATACCTAAATTTGTAGTCTTGGCTTTAGTTGATAACGAAGCATACACAGGTTCGTATGCACGTAACCCATTTCATTTCGGACACTATAATACCGAGTTTATATCTCTATACGCTGACGGTCAGTCTCACCCTGTGCGACCTTTTCAACCACATTTTGGACAATATGTTCGCAAATATTATCAGATTGTGGAATCAACAGGACGCAATTTAAAGGACCGTTCATTAGCCATAACACGATCACATTTCGGCAACGGTTACACACTGTTTTGTTTCAATCTGGAACCCAATGGTGGCAGGGGTGGAAATGTATCACTGATTAAGACAGGCAATGTGAGGTTAGAGGCGCGATTCCGAAATCCCCTCCCACGGACGGTGACCCTGATCTGTTATTCTGTTTTTGATTCTGTAATTGAAATATCTAATCGAAGGCAGGTACTATTGGATCATTACTAGTATGAATACAATAGAGCTTACCAGTGTGCTTAGAAAAAGAATGAATGAGGAAACAAATTTCTTAGGTGTCATGCCGTGTGATCAACTTCCGAAAACCATCATTCGTAAACTACCAGCAAGGTAAACACGGACACAAGTAATAAACACTGCACACACACAATACAGCACTGGTTGGCTATATACATTAACGAAAACAAACATGGCTTGTTCTTTGATAGCTACGGACACAGCCCGTCCGTTTTTCCGCCAGAAATCAGCCATTTCCTCGAATTGTGTGGAGATGTACCATTCGGGGGTACAGGTGCAAAATAACTATTCGACATATTGTGTGTTCTTTTTATGTAATATTCAGAAGAAAAAAAATGTTTTATACAAAAGTGTTAAACATGTACGGTGATAATCTTGTCTGTAACGATGCAATGGTCAGTCGTTTAGTTAACAAAATACATCCCGATCAGAAGTTTATGTGTGCAATGTGCATGTGCAACATATATGTAAAAGTCTTGTGTAATGATGCTTGTTTTAGCCAATATAAATAATTGTCTTACCAATTTCTGTACTAGTGTTTTTTTTTTTTTTTTTTTTTCAAACTTTTCAAAAAGAGATCTATACATGAAAAAACAATTACACAATAGGGAAAATGCATGACTAGTTTTGAAAAAACGAATAGAGAAATACAATCAATATTGTCACAGTTTTACACTCAATATCTTTTTAGGTTTTCACAGTAGGGAAAAACATTTTCTTGTGTCACAGACACATTCAATAGGAAAATAATATAAAATAGTATTAAAACAATAAAAACAAACAAGCAATATGTAAAGTTAGAAAATAGGTTAAAATATATATATAAAATTAGTGTGAGACACATTCAATATAACCACAGTTTTACATTCAATAATGTCTTTTTAGGTTTTTACAGTAGGGAAAAACATTTTCTTGTGCTACAGTCACATTCAATGGGAAAATAATGTAAAATAGTATTAAAAATAAAAACAAACAAGTAATATGTAAAATTGGAAAAATAGAAAATACATCCATTAATGTCTGAGCAACTTGACAATAAAAAAATAATCAAAAACTAGCCCAGCGTGTCCTGATCAAGGGTGAGTCAAAGCGTACGACTCTAGGAATGGGCGGTGAGCTTGTACTCGTCAAGGAAGGCTGTCTAAAGGGGGTGCCAATACGCACTGACCTAGGTGTGAACATGTCTGGTGAGAGTGTATCAGTCAATGTATGATATCTATTAGCAGCGGTAGGGGTCCCTGTTTTAAATCCAGCAATAGCACGACGTACAGCTGTGTTTGGAATTACGGATAGAGGTATGTTTAAGCGCAGTAATGTTTTTAAAAAAAGATTCCACCCTGTAGGTCTCGAACGGTCTGAAACATTATTGTGTTGTTACGCTTTTCAGTAGATCATACAGGCGACTGCCTGTCACAGTCTTATCTTCAACAACAATTTCCCCATTATTTGCCCACGAGATCTGATCATTATTACGGGTTAAAGATGTGATTATGTATTCGGCGTTGCATTTATTCCTGGGGGGCATATGTGCCAATACATCTGATCTTATCATATCGTCTTCTACGATTGCATCTTGTGACTCAGCCGTTGAGGCATCAGCCTTTGAGGCATCGCTGGGTACGGATAATGTAATTATATTTTTCTCCCGCTTGCCCTGTTTTACCAGGGTTAAATACTTCTGTAAAACACTTGAATATTTTTTGGCTTTTTCATATACGTCAATGTCAGACTGATTCAATATATCACTCATGGATCTGTCCAATTCATTCTGGACAGACTGCCGCAAAGAGACGTTTTGCATGTCTGAGGTTTGATGCTGCTGTAATGCTGCTAATTGCTAGTTGCTGAGGCACCAGAAACATTTTCTGCGTGTGTTCCATATCAGTTCCTATTAATGAGACTAGCGATGAATGGGATTGCTGCCCCCAACAGAGGCAATAGAAACCTGCCTGTTTGAGTAATGGTATTCTTTTTCTTTAAATGTTTGACTTTTTTATCCGCAATTAATCTGATAACCTTCTTCTTTTTCAACAACTTGTACTGACTGATAGATAGCGGGATATTGCCTCTTAATACGTTCAGAGCTATCTCGCACAGTGCATTAATAAAATCTGGACTAGCATTGTGCACAGTAACGCCTCTAGCTCGGGGTGCTGCCTTATGAAGTAGATCCAGCAGTGTGAAATTGCGTTGCATACGGACTGACATTATTACACCTGCTGGGATGATATCAGAGCAGTTCTGAGCCGCAAATTATCTGGAGTTCTTGATTTATAATCTATCATGAGATAGCCATAAGATGAGCTTGTGGCATCGTTAAACGCCTCTAAATTTTTTTTACTATTTCCAGGGAACATTTGGCGACCTAATAAACTCATCTGAATCTGGTCTCTAGGATTTTTAAATAATATCATATAGTTTGTGTTTAAACTGATTGTACGACTGGCCTTGCCTTGAATAAACAGATTCTGCACTAAATATACACAGCTGAGGTTTCTGTGGTGGACATACTTTGTGAACACGTTCTGTACCTCTAAATTACCACTTGCCTGGCTCATAAGGTCATCAATTACTAGCAGATTATTCTTAGTAGGCGGAAGAAGTGCGTCGTCGCAAAGTGAATCAGGGATACCTTCCACAAAATGTATATTCACTGTTTTAAGCAACTGACCGTATATTGGTTGCCAGCATGAATAAACGTATACTATGTTATCGATCTTGTGCGATATTACTGTTGCTGAATTTTCAATGAGATCTTTGACAAAATACGTTTTTCCACAATTCGATGGGCCACTAATAACTGCGCTGAACGGATGTTGAAGCCGGCCATCAAATCCTGCAATCAGTTGATTATTATAGATATTATTAGTAGCCATAAGGGAGGGTTGTGTAGTCACTGAGTATGCAGCGTTTATTGTACACAACCTTTACTTTCTTGGTCACCAAGTCGTTTTTGAGATGAAACTGCTTTTTGTCACATTTTATGGTGAATGCACTAGTCATCAGATGGTCTGTGGACTGCCGATTGGTCACAAAAGCCTGTACCAAACCTATTAACGACTCATGTGTAACCACTTGGGCGTTTTTTGTATTGAGGGTTACGCCTTTGCACTTTACCTGGGTATGTCCTTGAGCTGTTCGATAAGCATAGCATTTCGGCCCCCCAGAAACAAACTCCTCTGTATAGTCCTTTGTAGGAGCACCACAGACCTGCGCGTGATTTAGTTTGTCTGTCAACTCGCCAAGATATGGTCCCAGAGGGGGGACCCACTCATCTTTCTTGGTTGTGAAGATAATGCTGTCCGTGTCACAATAGAGAATCTTGTCTTGCAGCTTATCCAGCAAATCATATAACTCCATGCGCGCATAGGCACTAGTCATATCCCCAATAAAAACATTCACATCTTTTACTCTGGAGCCTTGACTCTCTGCATGACACCACTGCACAATAGCGACCTCTGGTGAAATAAATGAGAAGTGCCGAACGTCAATAGCATCGCTGAACATGAGTTGTGTGAAGCGTTCTGGGTCTGTTATGAGCTCAGCAGACGTCATATTGTTACGCATCGCAAACCGACCCCAGAGGCTGTTAAGCAAGAGCTTATTAAGACTTCTGACTGCCTTGTTAACGGTTATTTTGGCAGGGTCAAGACGTATACCCTTGTGGACATAGTAGTCTTCTATGTACTTTTGTTTCTCATCTTCCGTCTATATATCCCCCCTCTCCCTGGATATCCAGAAGACTCCTGCTTCCGATTGAGGAATGTCTTAACATAGCCTTTAAAAAGCTGATCTGATTTTTCTAGAAAATGCCACACCTCTGCGATGGTGACTAGTTTGTACCCTTTCTCCAGGGCTTTCAGTAATTCAAATGATACCCATACACCAGACATTTGTCTCTCACTGTCAGTGTGGTCACAGCGGACTGTCTGATTCAACTGATCGGCACAGGCACCACACAGCGGGAACATCAGTTTACCGTGACAGCGATAGGGGAGAACTGGATGATACAGGCCTCTAGGGGGAGCCACAGTACATTTCACAATGCCAAAGTATGTTTTTATGTCATCAAAATCACTGTGGATTATTTGAGGGTGACCGATGGGGTAGTCTCTTTGTGACTGTACCATTGGGTACAAACTTGTAAAGTCATAGTATCTGATTTTCTCATCACCTTCTGCCTTGTGATACAACTTCATTGCATTCGTTCGGCCGCCAAAGAGGGCCGAACTAAGAGGCTTCTCGAGGGTTGAGACGTTCAGGCTTTTCATATGTTGACATGAAACCCTAAATGTCTGGATCATTGCACACCTCGCTTTTCCATTCACATTCCCACTTCACCACAACCGTTAAGCCATAAACAGTCTCTAGCGCTGACACTCTGTCATGGAACTCTCTGAGTAACTCGCCACGTGTTTTTTTTTTCTTGTGATAGGGTTGATTTCGACCTGACCATAGCACCCGTTAAACTCATAACAAGTGTTTGTGGCGGCACAGTACCTGTCGACAAAGAATGGGCCAAAGGCATTTTCACCTCTGTTAAGAGCATGTTGGATGGTGATGTTGTCTCTGTATGCTACGTACTGAAGCCACTGTATTGAGATGTCTGAATACGCCTTGTTTTGCCTAACGTACGCGCCCTCATAGGTTAGTGCCACTGTGTCTTTGGGGGTGAATAGCGTTTTAAACACACCCATGCATGACGCAGCTAGCGTCGTAAATGTAAAGGGATCTAGGCCTGTACACTCATTGAACGCGTCTGTACATCTGACATGCTTTAAGCAAAACAGCCACATCGTTAATGCAATAGCAGGCCAACTCATCATAAAGGTTGAATTGTGTGTGTTTAATTGTATCGTACCACTCCGAGAATGATTTCTTAGATGTCTCAATCATTGTGTCGTAGCCATAGAGAGCTGGTTCAGGGTAAGGGCCTATGTACTTCTCATTCTGTCAGGTATTGAAGGCGTGGGAGAAGAAACCTTTTAGCATGTCAGAGAAGCTCATGGCTGAATGGGTTTTAGCTAACGCCATAGGGAGAAAACTGAATGAGTCTATCCACCGTTGATTGAAATCAGAATCAGTGATCAGAAGCACCCTTGAACCTCGCATGGTAAGGGTAGGGCAGACACACTGGTTCACCAAATATTCTAGTACAATGTAGCTGTCAAAACCTGATGCATTGTGAGCAATAAAAGTGTAACCTTTATATTTCTTCTTTCTGTAATAATTGACGAATAATCCCACACATTTTGTTGTTTCAAAGCAGTTTTTTTCTCTTTTTATGTTCATAGTACATACATAATTAACTTCATGACGGCCCTCGTGGTACCTTGTCTCGAAATCGTAAAAGATGTACTTATCGTTACTTTCTGTGATTTTGCTGGGCTGTATATAGCACTCGTGCGTTGCGTCAACTACATGCTCTCCACCATGGGGGCATTTCGGCAGTCTACAAACGTGTGATTTATTTTTTTCCGTTGCGCGGTAAGTCAGGTGACATGCATCGCAATATTTGAGCCTGTCGCACGGTATGAGGCGATGTTTCACACCAGGTATTTTATGCCAGTTAAAGCATTGCTTTGACTTACATATGCGTTTACAATCGGCGCACCTAATAGTTTTCCCCAGTATACAAGGCGTGAGACATACATTACACATCAGACTACAGCGGTGGTCCAATGGGTTGTCGTAGGCTTTGTAGCACGCATCGCACATATACGTAGCGCCAAAAAAGGAAGTTTTGTTTACAATGAGATAGAAATGATCACTATGTAAATACAACAATGCTGTTTTCACATGCTGTTCATCATGTGTTTTGAAGATCTCTTGTTTTTTACGACCGCTGCATGATGGAATATTACAATTTTCATATTCAAATGTTTCTGAAATCTGTCAACATCGGAGAACAATACCTTATGCGTACATTCAAACCCCATGTCCCTGTGTAGCTGCTTTGCATAATCTATCTTCTCACTTTTAGTCATCCTCGCGTCTACATAATGAGCCAGACAGAGAGATGAAGCATAGATTCTCATTGTCATCTCTATTCATTGGGTTATATAGCGCATTACCTTTTGCAGAGAGTATTTCATCGTAGCATACACTCCCCAGTTTACCACTCCCACCCGACATACTACATGCTATTGTCACAATGAATTCTAAAGAATCATCGGTCAATGAGGTGTTACTTTGCATAGCATTTGAAATTTCTTCCAGAAATGCATCTGCACTATATTCATCGTTTGAGGTCAGTACTGTTTGGATAGGGGCAGCTAAAGCAGCACCCCTCAGCTCTACATTTAAAACACTGTCCTGTGTTGCAGTGTCTAAGGCCCTGTCAATTAACCCTGCTAGAGTACTGTGTACTTGTTCTGGTACGCTGTCAGTATTGGACAAATCAATATTTCGCAGATCAACATCTTGGCGGAACTCTGTTGCATTAAAAAAAGGAATCTCTCTGGATGCTATTGTAGATACCACACTGGATACTCTGCCCTCTCCACACTGTACTGTCCCCTGAGGATTTTTTGGGGGTATCACGAATGCACTTGTCGACAGCTGAGGTTCGATACAGCCCTCTGTACGGATGCGTTTTGATGAGTGACAAAACAGGGTGGTCTAGAGCATTCTTGATATACGATTGAGGGGACTTCGACAACGCTGGGGCGAATATTACAGGGATATTCTGGTGCATGAATTGGAATTGGAATTGTCAAGAATGACTGGTTCTTGTATTGTAATCATACTAGCGTTATCAGTACTTAACTCACGCAGCAAAACATCGAATATTTTTCTCTGTTTCTCACACAATCGTATATATGCATCATGATTGCACCCTGCACTGATATAGTCTTCCTCACACACCAAATCTGTATCTTCATCGCTATTGTCATCACACACTTGTATTTGCTCCAATTTTTTTGTTTTTTTTGCAAGGTGGAGCCATTTTGCATTTAATCTGTTTTGTTTTTTTTATTATTATTATATCTATTTTTTTTATATATATTTTACACACTTTGTTGACTGATTTATTACTTCTTTGTCATGGTTTTTTGAAATATTGATATCACAGGTGCAAACACTTTATTAAGAGCGGCCACTCTCTGTAATTGACGCTCCTCGGCCACTTCAAGCGATCTCCCCTGGCTGGTTAACGCTGTCCCGAGTGCTGCGACTATGTCAAGCACTTGCAGTAGCAGTTTGTAGTAGCAGTTTGTAAGGCCTCTACTTTATTCATAAGACTATTTTGGATTCTAATTATTCATAACGTGCATCTGCCGAAGGCTGTCGGAGTGAAGTTTCAGCGCAATACTTGAAAAATGACTCACCCTGAAGCACTGTGGGTTGCTCGGACACTCCTACGGCTACACATGGATCAAAAAGATTCTTAGTGATATAACTACACTCTGGTTGATTATCAACATCTAATCTATTTACGGGGTTGGCTACTCTGATATCAACCTTGTCACACCATTTATCTGACGCAGTTACAGTGGGTCTGAATGAATCAAGTTGATTATGTATGGTGGGTGTGTCTGGTATACAGTTGTCTTCAATGCTCTCATTCTCCAGTCTACAGATGTATTCAAATAGGCTCGCACAACAGTTTAAATCACCTACGTCATTATCGTGATCGCACAGCCATTCATCCTGATTTGGGGGGAACAATGCATGCGATGCCTCTGATAGAAGTGGGTCTTCAGATCCTCCTCCTTGTTCTTGTTCTTCTACTCCGGCAAGGATTGTCTGGGAGGGTTAATGACATATATGGTTAAATAATGCAACACACACACACACACACACACACACACACACACACTACTACAGCCCTTCACCCAACCACCGCACATACCCAACAGCAGCTCCACCTCCTCAATCATCAAACATCCAGACTTCCTTCCTATCATCCACATACCTCTGTTGGTAGCCTTTGATGGATACCGGGGGCCGTATTCAACACATTGATGTGTTTAACACCTCTCTCCGATGTAAAAAGGTGTCTGCTGTCTGGTTCTCATCAGCTCTCTCGGGGGTCTCTAATGCCTTCCCCCTTTTGTATAGAACAAAGGCTTTGTCCACGGTCAACAGAGCTACGCTGTGGGGAATGTAACACCTTGACCTCAGGTGTGACCGCCCCCGCAGCCAACGGATGCTGGCTCAGCAAAGGTGTTACTGAGTTTATCGTCTGTAACAGAGAGAAAGAACAGTTTTTAACAATATACATAGATAAAAAGATTTTCAACACAATGGCTAAATACATTCTGTTAGATGCAAAAGAGCTCTTACCTCTATACCGGTGTTATGTTCCTTTAATATCACGCTCAAGGGTGGATCAGCTTGAACAACGAACAGGTGGGGTCTTTTGAGCAGGAAAACTCCCTGGTTTGACTCCGATGTCTAAAAACACAACGTCACATTATGAGAAGATAACCTTTTTTTTTTTTAAATACAACATCCCTATTTTTACTTTTTTTTTTTTTCTTTCCAACTCACCACAATAGTCCTCTTCCTAGACTTCCTCTGTAGCCGGTTTGGTTTGATCACAATACCTACATCATTATATCTATTTGATGATGTAACTGTCTGCTCCTCATTGCAATGGAGTTCCGCGCAGTGTTCTAGTCAAATGCCATCTCCCGTCCGGACCCTTTGTTCTTGAGGGTTAGACGGCCTGCACACAAACAACGATTAGAATATTAGCTAACTAAAAAACCACACGGATAAATTTAAACAATAATAAGTCTACATGCTGGAATAGATAATCAGGCCACAAAATACCTGTTTTCAACTTTCTTATTGCGCGTAGGATGATGAAGCTCTATATTTCCCAATAGATATCCAGGTTGATTTAAGAAATGGGGTATTTGATCCGTCAATGGAGCCTCCACATCTTTTTTTTTAAAATGAAAAACAACAAGAAAATGCATGAAAATACAACCATAGCCACACAATCAAATTATACTGAAATGGGTTGTCCTGTAGCAATGATTTTACCTTGCGGAATAAGTGTATCATCAAATCTCACAGCAACATTACTCCTTGTGGAATTACCTAATGAAGCAAACTAGATAAACATACATGCAACAAAAAAAATGTTTTTAATTCATGAATGTTTGATTGACTTATCTTAGAATAGGTTTAAACAGGACATTTGCTTTTTAAATCTACTTACCCACTCTAGACATGACTGAAAGACAATTCCTCCTTCTTTCACCAAAAGAATTAAAAAGAAAAAGCACCGTTGATTGTTGAGAAACAGCTGTGGAGAAAAACGAGCTAGCTAGTTAGCTAAAAAACGAGTGGTGAAAAAGTGACCAGATTGCATGAAACAAAGGCTTTTAAAGCACATAAACCACACCCTTTATGACGAATTGCCTACATAAACCTACCCCTAGCTTTTTAGCCGTTAATCATAAGTCCAACACCACATTTTTAACACCTTCACACACCTAAATAATGTACCATCACACGCAGCCCCCCCCCCCCATGCAGGTACGCCCTCCCGCGACGACGTCCTCACCACGCATGCGAGATGCGCACGCAGCTTCCCCCGCTCGCCAAATAACCCCCACCCCTTGAAACCAATGCACGTATCAGTCGCGTGTGCGTGTGTGACGGGCATGCGCAAAGGTGCATGTATTATAACTACTATATTATAACTACTCACAAGGAATCAGAAGAATATATCAAATCGTCATAGGAAAAAGAAATGCCATTCCAGTCCTCCAGAAGTCAGGACCAGAAGCGCAAATCAGAGCAGCAGCCGTCATCCAGGGACAAGACATCATGCAAGTTAGGAACAGAAGACGCCAAATCAAGTAATCTCGAAATGAAAGAGCGCCCCTGCGGAATGACGCGCATAGCGAAATTCAAATGCCCCAGTAACGAGAGCAACTGCCGCTACATTACACTCAGACACAAAGGACGCAGCTATCAGCTATAACTTCTCCAGCAGAAGAGACGCTTCCTTGCGTACCGAGTCAAGGGTGATGCCCAGAAACTCCAAACTTGTAACCAATACCAATAGTCTTCGCCTCTGACAAAGGAACTCCGAGAGAAAGAAAACAATGTCTCAATTTACCCAACGAGCCAACAGTATCAAGAGGGGGATCAACGAGAAGAAAATCATCCAGCAGATGAATCACGAAGGAACCCCAACCCTGTTAAGCAGGATCCAGCACAGCGCCTCAGAAACATGCTTAAATATACACGGACTGCTCCTGCACCCGAAAGTCAGACGCACACTAAAATAGTATTTAGGATCCCACGTGACACCAAAAAGAGGCCACTGTGAAGGATGTATAGGCACTATCTTAAAGACATCAGTGATGTCAGCCTTGGAGAGCCAAGCACCTCTCCCTGCCAGCTTAATAAGTTCAACAGCGTTGTCAACAGTGGCATACTGAAGGGAAAAAGGAACAGGCGGAATGAGACTATTCACACTCAACACAGGCCCATAGCGCAGCGCGGACAGATGAAAAATAAGGCGCTTCTTCCCTGAATATTTCCCAGTAGCAACACGTAAAGGACTAGTGCGAAACACCGAAAACAGGGAGGAATCAAACGGCCCTATGATATACCCTTTGCTAACCTCAGATGCAACCAGCATTGACACAGTATCAGGGTAAGAAACAGCAGAAAGAAGATTTTTAGCTACATATGTAACCTCAGGATCAGCAAGCACGCCCACCCGAAAACCTTGGGAAAGGCCAGAGAGCAGATGATCAACAAACACAGAATTAGGATGACCAGACAGTTCAGATGCCAACACACGTGAGTTTATTGGGGTAGAGGGGTGGAGCTTCAGAATGCCTTGGAACCACTTCGAGGTTGAACCAGCTTCTTCCTGAGAGGGGCGAAGCGTCGTGGGCAGACAGACCTGGGATGAGCGTCTCGACAATCGCTGCATATGTGAAGAAAATAGCATTTCCCATAAGTACATACGCCTTCATTAAAATTATTGCAAATAGGAGTATTGTTGGACGTATGAACCTGTTGCCCACGCATATCCACGCCAGCCACGGGAAACCGCTGACCGATATGGTGAGACGGGGCTGTGCTGGTAGGCTGAAAGTCCCCCACAGGGCAGAGGGAAGCACCGTGTCCTGAATCAAAAGCCACAACAAACTGCCCAAAGGCTGATATTTAGTGGGTTAGCTTATAGCTACCACCCCCCCAAAATGTTATGTTTAAGCCTATTCTAAGATATTTCATTTCATATCATTTCATATCATTTAATGAATAAATTTTTTTTTGTGGTATATATGTTTATCTAGCTAGTCTGCACCAATAGGTCCTACTACAAAGATTAGGAGCAAGCCTTCTTGGGACGATGACGGTGATTTTCAACAAGGTAACATATATATATATATATATATATATATATATACATACATACATATATTGACAAGACATTGCTGTATAATGTGATTTTATGTCAATGTTTAGGCTTTCATGTATTTCTGTTGTTGTTTTTATGTAGGGAGACCAGTATTACAGAATATAAGTCAGTTATTAAATCAATCCGCTGGGCTGAAAGCACTAAGCATGCTGAAATTGGGTAATTAGCTACAAAAAATGTTTATGTGATTTTTATTATTTATTTTTATACAAGGTGTTTTAGATCACTAATATATATATATATATATATATATATATATATATATATATATATATATATATATATATATGGTAACTTATTGTGTAGGTCATCTTTACCTCTACAAAAGCGACAGTGTGGTGATGGGGTTTCAATAAAGCCAAGCGTTGAAATCCGTGGGCTCCAGCAGGCCTGTGAATCACAGCAACTATTTGTGGACAATAACATCCCCAAACTAAGTTGTCTTTGCAGAATAAGGAAGACACCTATTGTGGTGAGTTGAAAAATAACAAGTAAAATAAGCATGTAATATTTAAAAGGGGTTATTTTCTCATAAAGTGTGTGTGTGTGTGTGTGTGTGTGTGTGTGTGTGTGTGTGTGTGTGTGTGTCTCAGAAATCTCAGGTACCTTTCAAACCTTCATGTTCGACCGTTGCTTGTGATGAGGCAGCGTCTACTGTGGTAACCGAGGGCCCTAATTATGCTATAGAGGTACCAAGCTTTGTATCTAACTGCATATACTCAACTAACGTGATACAAATATTTATTTATATATATTAAAACTGTTTCTCATGTGTTTTCAGACGTTAAATGCCGTAGCAGCCTTGCAGAGAGTGCATCCAGTGTCAGTGGAGTCATTCACACCTTCATTGGAGGTGTTAGATTTCCCAGAGAGGCACGGTGATGAGCAGCGGCAAGCAGGTGGAGTTTTACAACGGGGGGACGTGGCAGATTTCCAGGACATGGACGTGTCAACGGTGCCCACAGTCGTAATCGACCCAATCCAAGTTCTACCTCAAAGCGGAGCTGAAGAGGTGAGTACATGTTAATGTGTTTGATGGGTCTGTAGCATTGTGTATAGGATAGGATGTCTGCGGGGGTGATCAAGCGTTTGAAGGGGTTTAGCATTGTGTGTGTGTGTGTGTGTGTGTGTGTGTGTGTGTGTGTGTGTGTGTGTGTGTGTGTATATGGTAGGAATTCTGCAGGGGTGATCAAGTTGAAGGGGTGTGTGTGTGTGTGTGTGTGTGTGTGTGTGTGTGTGTGTGTGTGTGTGTGTGATTATTTATCCAATTGTGTTTTTATTATCTCATAGGCAGCCCTTGAAGGAGAAAGCAAAGAATCGTCAGAGACAGACCACACATCGATTACCCCTAATCAGGAACCCTGTCAGTGTTGGGGGAATGAAGGTGATATAGAATGTACTTGCATATGTTTTATTTCAGACACACCCATCAGCCAGAGGCCTGGTGTTTCCTATAATCACATGGTGAATGGAGCAGACAAAGTGTGCCCCAGTGCTCATGCATCAGCAAACGTCTCTGTAAATACAGAGGATATTGATGAGGCATTTGAATGTGGTCAAATATTGGATTGTTTTAGTATTAACCGCAGTTTTGAGACAGTTGTCCCCATAAGATAACAGCAGATAACATTATTACAAGGTGAGGCACTCTTCGAATTCTGCGCCAAAACTACACGTTGACACACTGCGTCAGATGCGATACATGACGAAATAGAATCCAAAATTAATATTTTACACAAAAATATCAATATTCTGGTGAATAAAGTAGACGCCTTGCAGACCGCTAATGCACAGTTGTTTGACATAGTCACAGCCTTGGGTGCAGCGTTAGACAGTCATGGCAGAGGTCTTGAGAGGGCTGAGGCACAGCATCTGCAGCGTGCAGTCGCCCTTAATACATTACTGGTTCCGCCGTATTTCAAAAGACAATAACAAAAATGAAGTGAATCAGTCATTAGGGGTCTGTAAAAAATAAATAAAAAATAACATTAATAGCAAAAATGGGTACCCCCGCCAAAAAACCTAAAAAAATCAGATCAAATACATGTACACTACAGTGACACCAATATAGATGCTTTATATGCAGATGACTATAGCCATGCTGTGTGCAATCACGATGCATATGTTAGTTGTGTGAGAAACACAGAAAAATATTCCAAGATGTACTGAACAACATATGTACGGCTGGCCCTAGTGGCACACTTCCCCAAGAAACAGCCAGCCTTGTCACCATACAGCCATCAAATCATACCCCAACAGCTGTATATCCAGACAGACTTAGGGATTGTCTCGTCACTATACAGCCAACAAATCCTAATCACACGAGGCAGACATGTTTTGATAGTGTCCAATCGTCGAATTGTATACGTACAGATGATTATATAGAACCACAGCCGTCCACAAGTACATACATGGGGCCACCTATAAATCCTCAGGGGCCAATACAGTGTGGGGAGGGTCGGGTGTCTAGGATATCATCCAGAGAGATTCTTGTTTTTAACGCTGCGGAATTTCGGCAAGCCGTTGATTTTCGAAATATTGATATGACGGATATTGGTAGTGTACCAGCACGAGTGCATAGTACCCTAACAGGGTTAATCGAGAGGGCATTAGACACTGCGTCACAGGACAGTGTTTTAAGTGTCGAGCTAAGGGGTCCATCTGTGGCTGCACCTATCCAAACAGTGTTGAACTCCAGCGATGGATATAATGTAGATGCATTTCTGGAGCAAATTTCACAAGCTATGCAGAGTAATGATACTTCTTTGTCCGAGGATTCATTAGAATTACTTGTAACAATAGCTCACAGTATGTCGGGAGGGGGCGGGGCCCGGCTAAAACTAGGAAGTGTATGCTACGATAAAATATTGTCCTTAAAGGGTAATGCTAAGTATTACAGAAGCATCAAGCCTCAGACACACAAAACGCCTCTTTGCGGCAGTCTGTCCAAAATGAATTGGACCGAGCCATGAGTAATATATTGAGTCAGTCTGACATTGACGTATATGAAAAAGCCCAAAAAGTGTTTTGCAGAAGTATCTAACCCTGGTAAAAGAGGGCGAACATGAGAAAAATGTAATTACATTATCCCTACCCAGCGATGCATCAAAGGCTGAAGCCTCAAATGTTGAGTCACAAGACGCAATCGTAGAAGACGATATGATAAGATCAGAAGGCACATATGCCCCCCAGGAATAAACGCAACGCTGAATACATAATCACCTCTTTAGCCCGTAATAATGATGGGGAAATCGTTGTTGAAGATAAGACTGTGACAGGCAGTCATCTGTATGATCTACTGAAAAGCGTAACAACACATAATGTTTCAGACCGTTCGAGACCTACTGGCTGGAATGTTTTGTTAAAGACGTTAGCTCACTTAAACATACCTCTATCCGTAATTCCAAACACAGCTGTACG